>NW_027466943.1:110000-362500 GCF_046128005.1 Genypterus blacodes | reverse complement strand
GCTGTTAAGATTCTCTCAACAACCGTGACCGCATAAATAGCATTGCAAATACTTCCACTTTTAATTAGCCCTGTAACTGCTTCATACAGCTGAACAGAATTAAAATGTGAGGTGGAAACGGGGGCAGATGGTTTGGCATAAAGTAGCAAGCAAAGAGCAAAGAAATTGAAAACCAAATGACGTTAGGAGACGTTTGGTAGCTTGGGAATATTAAACAGCAGCTGGTGGTCATTTAGTTCACTGGAATTCTTCACCGCAGTAACTTCTTCTTCCACAATAAAGTCTGCATCTCCCAAAAAGCTTCCCTGGATGATAAATATGATTTCATTGCATCACACGATCACCTTTGGGACGTCCCTGTGAGGCCTGAAACTATCACCGCCATTTTCTAAACTCGCTGGCATACGATATCCACCAGGGGGCAACGTGAGAGCCGAAACACAACTCCATCGCCATCCCTGTTCTGCGGCGCCACACCTTCATAACAGATTGACAACAAAGATGGCCATGGACAAAGGAGCTCCACATTTTGCTCATGTGGCTTTCAAGTGAATGCTGTCGTCTCATAACTGTCAGTTAACCATTTATGCTGTAATACCGGTTTAGAAAAGTACAAAGACACACACACACACACTAGCCTGTCCCTGGTCTAAGCTGGTTTGCTTTGGCTTGCTTCAGAAAAAATATAAACAAGTTTCTTTACCGTCCGACTCGTCAGAAGAAGTAAACTGCAGCTTGAAGTGGATGCAGGGTTAACAGCTAATCTACGCCTGGATTCTCTGTGTGAGGAAGAATGTGTGGGAGAGTTTACTAAGGGGACAGCAGTAATGAGAGAAGGCCATAAATATAAAGACACACACACACACACACACACACACACACGCAGGCACCAGTATCACCAACAAACGAAAGGTTAGCTGTGAGTCATGGTTTCCCACTTTCAACACACGAAATGGAGCCACGTCCTGGGCTATCATCTGAACATGATGTCACACCTGCCGCCGCAGCACGCCGGTGACCTCAGAGGTCGTGTCGGTGTCTACCGAGGTTTCATGACCTCTGATGACCTGCAGCTGTCACTTTCTATCTGCAACCTAACCATTAAGCTTCAGGTGTTCTGTTGTTCTTCTTTTTAAAAAACACTTTTAATCAACGTCCACTGAAAATAGAATGTGGGAGAATATCTGTGTGTGTGTGTGTGTGTGTGACTGTTGCAATCAGCGCTGCTTTACAACAATGAGCTGTAATCAGGGGACAAACACATAGAGAGAAAAACAGAGTGAAGCCTTGACCTTGTAATCACCATGAATGGCTCCAGTGTGAGAAAGAATCAGGAGCAAAGGGTAAAATCGCCCCTTAATTCTACATTTATACCCCTAAAAACACAAATAAGGGGGCTGGGGACACACACAACACACAGGAACACACAACAACACACAAAGCGGAATCGGCAACGTTAAACCATCTGGAAACGAGTTATTCAACATCCAAAAATCTGCAAATTTGACATGCTGGAGACTGACGGTCCGTGCTTGGATGATAGTATATTTATACACTCTTATAATCATAAGTGTGTGTTTCTGTGTGTGTGTTTGATCAGCTGCTGGTTGTTAGGATGCGTAGCCCCCAGCAGCCCATCGTCCTCCCTCGTGGCCATCAAGTTCAAAGGGTGGAGCCGATTGGAAAGCAGAGTGGGGGGGGGGGGGGGTCAGGGTGGGGTCGAAAGTCAGGGATTAAGCTGGAAAAGCACACGAGGGGAGGGGGAGGGATCAACCAGACAAACATGCCCTAAAGCAGAGCACACACACACACACACACACACATGATGTTCAGTGTAATTTGGACTGAAGGATGAAGCAAGTTTGTCATATCAAATTTAGATTTTGATGCAATTTGGCAGCGATCACAAATGCAATTAGCCTGTTTTCTCTCCTACTCGGCACAGGTGTGACTCATCGATGCACACACACACACACACACACACACACACCTCCGAAACAAGGGAAGTTTAATTAATCGCTGGCGAGCTCTGACGCACTACGCACATCTGAATGTCTCCAGCGGATCACTCCTTCGCCTCCCACCGTCCAATTCTCCTCCTCCCACCACCCCTCGTTCCATTTCTGATGTAGATGCAAACAAATCCTCAAACACACAAACACACACATGCACAGTCGCACACACATCAAGGCGTATCACAGAGAGGCCTTTGAAACCGAGCTGGAACAAAAGCAGTGTTTGTGCATTTGTCGTTTGTGTGTCGAGCGGCCGAGAGAGCAACTGCGCGGCGCTGGCACAACTGTGACAAGTCCAAACAGCTGGAGGTCAGCAGAGACAAAGAGAGGTGAGGACGAGGAGACGTCCCAGAGAGAACAGCAGAGGAGGAAGCACGGCCTAGGCAACAGGGAAAAGTCACAGCAGTGCATTCCAGGACACGTGATGTGCTTGTTTCGGTTGAAATATTTGGGGCAATCTGGGAAATTATTATTATCCTGTGTTTCATTGGGAAGCTTCTGTCTTCCGGTTCCTTTTTTTCTTGGGAATTTCGTCCTCAACCAAATCTAAATTCTGGCACAAAAGCTGAATTCTCATATGAGTGACGTCCCTGTCATGGTATTTAGCCTGCAGCAGTTAAACCTTAACGCTCAGATGTTTCCGTCCATTTTCTCTCCAATATTCATTTGGCCGCTTCCTCGTCGCATAAAGTATGGAAGTATGAAGTGTGACAGAGGCTGAAAATAGCAAAGCACTCAGGTTTAATTTCCTCTTGTCATTTGTTCCTGCCTGGCGCTGCGAGGGTGAGAGCAGCCTGGGGGTCGTGGTTAAATATTATCCCTGGGAAAAAAGGAGGAAAGCAAAACAACATTGGCTACCAGCCACACTGCTGCTTCCTCTAAGGGGCCCCGGATCAATATTACTGGATACTGCTCCTGATTATTATAATCACCGGGGTTAATCAGACACAGACTCAGTGACAGTCTCTCTCTCTCTCTCTCTCTCTCTCTCTCTCTCTCTCTCTCTCTCTCTCTCTCTCACACACACACACACAAACACCCACACACACACACACACACACACACACACACACACACACACACACACACACACACACACACACACACACACACACACACACACACATAGCTGGAGGGTCACAAAAGTTTCAGAAAAGTTTGTGGAATAGATTGTAGGCAATTGTTCTGTGCCATTTCATAGCAGTTAAGTTTCCAAATGTCAACATACACACAGAAGACACAAGCACACAAGCACACACACACACACACTTTCTCTCTCTCCCTCTCTCTCCCTCTCTCTCTCTCTACCAGGATTCCTCTGCTCGAGCTGGAGCTCAGCAGCAAGACAACAATAATAGGGGTAAAACACAAACATGCACCGGCGATGACCTCCAGCGCTGCAAGATCTGAGAGAGAGAGAGAGATAAGACAAGGAGGGACAGATGGAAGAAGGAACGCAGAGGGAGGAGAGAGAGAGAGACGCAGGGAGGGGAGAAAGGTCATGAGCAGGAAGAGACTCTTCCCTCTGTCTGCCTCCACCGTAACAGGAAGCAAAACAAGAGGCATGCACTTCAAACATGGTGACAGAAACACCACAGAGTCCCTGCGGCTCTGACTGCATGTGTGTGTGAGTGTTTATGATTTGTACGCTTGTGTTTGAACAGCGGGTATGTGTGTGTGTGTGTGTGCATTGTCTCCTGTGTGAACTCCAGGCTGGCTGGGTTTAAGCTGTCTGAGCTGACAAAGGTATGCGGGATGGACCGAGCCCAGATATCTGCTGCACAGACACACAGCTGCAGAGTCACACTCTACCGCAAAGAAGCACACACACACACACACGCACACACACACACACACACGCACACACACACACACACACACACACACACACACACACACACACACACACACACACACACACACACACACACACACACACACACACACACACACACACACACACACACGCACACACACAAGAGCAAGACAGATAGAAGACACCAGACAAACAGGCTAGAAAGAGGAAAAACAACACAAAATTGACCAATGGAAAGGAATTCTAAACTTGTTTGCGTTGCATTAAAACCACTTCCTCACCAACACGATCCCAGTGGGTTTTCTTCCTATTCCTTCCTAATATTAGGATATACGTAAGACCACATCCATGCAGGAATGATGATCCAGCTGAGGTTTTGGAGCTGAAGCCATCGCCTGCAGTGTAGCTTTTACTGAGAACTGGAGCACTTTTGCATCTGTCTGACTGCCTCAAAGCCAGATCATACCAGAATTTGGACGGATTGAGATGGCAGTTCTATAACATCATGCGTGACAGTGAGAAACACAGTAAACAAGGAGTCGTTGTTGTGATAAATACTACAGCTAAAAATATGGGTTAGTTTATGGGTTATGTTATTCCTTCAATTCATTTAAAGCTGGAGGACGATACATTTCTAAGGACTTGAATTATATCTTTGTCTTGAATATTTATTTAGAATGTGACCGGTTTGTGTAGGACATTGATCGTCTGTCCTCGTCTGTGTGTGTGCGTGTGTGTGTGCTTGTGTGTGTGCGTGTGTGTGTGCGTGTGTGTGTGCTTGTGTGTGTGCTTGTGTGTGTGCTTGTGTGTGTGTGTGTGTGTGTGTGTGTATGTGTGTGTGTGTGTGTGTGTGTGTGTGTGTGTGTGTGCGCGCACTGGGCAACGAGCCAATCGGTTAAATAATGGTTATATTCTATTTCATCTTTCTACTCCCTTCTGCAGGCTCTGGTGAGGGAATCTGACCTTGAATACATGGAGGATGATTGACAGGAAGCTTTTCAAACCAAGTTTATGTCCAATAGCGTCTCCCATTTTTGGACCTGGACAGCCAAAGCATTTCATCCTTTGACCATTTTCATTCTGCTAGATATTCCTACAAATCAGCTGGTAAACTCGATAAAATCGTTGTTGGCAAGGAAACGTATGCTCTCAGAAATGCATTAATAACGCCCCTTCCACCCCCTATATTGCCATTACAGTGCATAGAAATATTTAATGTGCGTCAAGAGGAAAGAATAGCTGCTGTAATCAAAGGTAATGATCACTTCTGTTGGACCTCATCTCCCTGTGGAGATCTGCAATACAGCGAGGAAGTGACTGCACTTGTTGCTGTGGAAACCTTGAGGGAAACACACCCCAGACAGTACACACAGCTTCTGCGGTCGAGCCGATCATTTGGGAACTGTGTGTGTATGTGGTGGGAAATTGAAGCAATGACTGCCACCGTCGATTGATCTATAGATTATTTAGATCATTAATTGTGTGTCCATTCCCGTCTGTTTCTTACTCGCTGGTTTCTGATTCACAAAACACGTTAAATAATGAGCGAAAACCCGAATAATGGATTATGTGTGATTTTCACCGATTATTCTTTTTATTTGAGTAGTTGATTATAATCGATTAATCGTGACTGATTTGTTGTTTGTTATCTCAGACAAGTAATGAAGCAACAAATTCGATGGAAGAAACATTACAAGCGACTGGCTGTGACAACACTCTAACACACACGCACACACACACACGCACACACACACACAGTTATTGGATTCATGTGCGGCCATTTCTATCATTTTTGCCGTCAATGGGCCCAGTAGCACACAGCTCATTACTTTGTGTGCATGTATGTGTTTTTGACAAGGCTAATTGCGTCAGAGCTGACAGCCCCGTCTGCTCCCTCAGTCATTACCAGGAAAGACAGATGTTTTAGCACTCAGTACACCACATTAGCACATGCACACACACACACAAATTATACGAGGTTTGTACCAATGAAAGCTACAAAATGATGCCTAAATCAGCCCCTTATTAGGTTTTACGTACAAAGCATTGATTCATTGCCCCTCGGTAAAAAGCCAGCTCCGTTTTTACAGCTTAGCAGCATATTGAACAGGATTACAATCCCTACCAAGCCTACTGTCGCCTGTTTTAACACAATAACCAGGACCTCCACACCACATCACACTGCTTTACACTGCAATTTGTGTTTGAATTGAGTCCAAAACTGAGACCAAAACGAACAATGTGTATGTGTGTTAGTGTGATTGTGCTGTGTGATATTCTTTCTAGTTAGATTCTCTCTCTCTCTCTCTCTCACCCTCCCTCTCTCTCTCTCTCTCTGATGTGTTTTCCATGTGTGCTGGAAAGACAAACACAGCTGCACTTTAATGACACTCTTCTTCTTCTGGGATTCAAAGTGCATGTGTATTTGTGTGTGCATGCGCATGTGTGAGACAGAGTTCTTTTTTTGACCACTTCAGTGTAAAGCCTGCTGGAGCTACCCTTACTCCATACAACAAGTCCTAACACTCCTAGTGTGTGTGTGTGTGTTTGTGAGGGTTATAAAGCCCGAAAAATTTCTAAGCCGCTATACCTGCCACCAAACAGCTTGTCATCATTGTCAACACTGACTGACATTCTCTTTATACTCACCCACCAAAACACACACACTCACACACATATTGAAAAATGCATACATGCATACAAATACAAAACACAGACACACACACGCACAGACAGACTGCAGGGAGTCCCAGGACGAGATGAGACAGGCTGTGAGCTTCAAATGACCCCGAAAACAGAGCTGCTGCTGAGTGATAAATGAGACAGATACATCCTCCACCCAACTCTCTCTCTCTCTCTCTCTCTCTCTCTCTCTCTCTCTCTCTCTCTCTCTCTCTCTCTCTCTCTCTCTCTCTCTCTCTCTCTCTCTCTCTCTCTCTCTCTCTCTCTCTCTCTCTCGCTCTCTCTCTCTCTCTCTCTCATTAACATGTCCCAAATGGAGCCATCTCCTCTCCTCTCTCTCATTGCTCCACATAATTCTTCCCACCTCCAACACTTCACCTTCAGCCGGGGCAGGTCATGTCCAGATTTTACGAGTTCCATGATCTTGTCTAGGGACTAAGGTCTGTGCAACGCTATGTCTTATACCCGAGAGAATCAGAACACACAACTAATCAGCTCCTCATAAACCCCACTAGGGAGAGCTTGCCAATGTCTTTGTGGATCATGCTTCCGCCTATTCTCAGGTTATTTTCAGTTTTGGCCCGGTACGTCAGGTTTGCATATATTTTCCAAGGATCTGTTTCAGGTCATATCTTTCATACTGTCTAGACTTTAACAGGGATTATTACAGGGAAGTATTTCATAATGGAATTTGGCATGACGGGACTGTAGCGGCACGGACCATCGCACCTGTGTGTCGTGTGATATTACTCTGCAAGTAGACAGGATACTGCACAGATACACACACTTGAATAGACATTTTGTAAATGTTACCGTCAGTCCATTTGCGCGGTAATATTCTGACATATTATAGCAGGAGTTTTACAAGCTAAACTCTGGGGTCGGTTACCCGGAGCGATGAAGCATATGGCTGTATGGGAGTGTGCATGTACTCTACGTGTGCGAGTACAAGAATGCATTTGGTGAATTTATGGTTTATTAAATTACAACTGTCATATAACAAACATACAGAGCCACACATTCATAGAATCCTGCACACACACTGTTTTTGTAGGACAAATTACGTCAATGGCTTATTGGCATGAAGGCAAAACAAGAGGCGGGTGAATCAAACACCAGTCGTTTGCCACACTGATCCAATCCAATCAGTTCCCGCTGGTCAGCATGTTAAACAATAGATCCTCTGGAAAATGACAAAGCGAGAAAGACTTTTTATTGATCTGTTTGGGTTGTTTTCTCTCTGTCTTTGATTGTCCTACACTTGTCCTAATGCTCTTCCTCCTCCCCCTCCTCTGCTTGTCTCTTGATCCAGCCTCACGTGAGTGGAGCCTCAGAGAGTCTGTCATGGTGGCGCACTCAAAAGAACTCAGTAATCCTGTCTCCTTCCTCTTCCTTCTCTCCTCTTGCCCCTCCACCCCCAATAAGGAGCGTCACCTAATCACTCAACTGTCTTCTGGTTCTGGTAGTGTGAAGGAGAAAGACCTTTGCTCCAGGCTCCTCCAACACATCTGAATCTATTACTAAGGGAATAGTCATGTCAGCTACTTATAACACATAATCATGTTCCCAAACAGCCACTAACTCATGACGATCTGTGAGAGATGTAACATGGATGTACAGGTACATCAAGATGTTCACTTTCTTTACCACAGCAGTCTTGTTGAACGTTTGCATGGCTGCTGGCATTGTACTCCATTTTCCTCTTGTAAACTCCCTTCAGCTGATGTAGAAATTCATGCACAGAGTCCAGATGGGGCGATTCACAAAGTGGCAGAGGTAAAGATCCTCATCTTGTGTGCCTCACAGTGAGCCGTACGAAGGCCACAAAGTGCTAGAGGTTACAGCCTGGGAGTTTGAAGTGGAGGAACAGTCAGGACCTGATCTCAAGTAGACCACCCAGGGGTTTCAACAAGGATACAGATACTGGGAACGGTGCAGCACGAACTCCACCACAGCATCACACCGCTGGAAGCTAACTGGTATCTTAAAAAAGGACAAACAATATCCAGTACTTCTCACCATGAGCAACTGTGGAAAAGACAAAACCTGAAGTGAAACAGAACCAGTGAAGCAAATGATAAGAAGTTGGTCACGCTCAGTGTTCCATGAGAGCTGCCTTGTCTATAGAGACCTGACCTTCCACATAGGAGAGCCAAGTTCTGTTACTAGAATGTGACCTACAAATCATGTGTCTAGTTGAGGCCAGTTTAGCACCGTAGATCACCTGACCTGAAGTGCTCACCTTGCCTCACCTCACAACGTACAACACAACATATATCCCAGCAGCATGAGGGCACACAAAACAATCACAGAACTCGAATTAGACTCATCCCGTTATGGATCTGTGATTTCCATGTATGTTGGGTTGATTGCAAGATTGATTATTCTGACAAATTATGCATGAGCTCGTGTGTGGGTGTGTGTGTTGTCATATGTTTAACAACTGTCAAGTTAAATTGTTTCCAGGCAGCTAATGGGTTATGGTTTTCATTAGTGGACTCTGAGCAGTGTTCACGAGACCACTAGTCGGAACACACACACACACGCACACACGCACACGCACACGCACACACACACACACACACACACACACACACACACACACACACACACACACACACAGAGCGAGAGAGGAAGGGAGGAAGAGAGACACACACAGACACTCTTCTGCAGACCATTTCCTGTCCTGATGTGATGTGATGTGATGAAGTCTGGCCGGAAACAGCCATTTCCCTGAATGTTCCCCTCTGTCCCCCTCAATACTCCCGCATCCCTGATTTATTGGCAATAAATCAGAGAGAAAGAGAGAGAGAAAACAGACAGACAGAGAAATAAAAAGTGAAAGACAGAGTGTAGGAGAGAATGGAAGAAGATGGCGGCGCTCACTAGGCGGCAGCATACTGGAGATAGGAGGGTAAGATGAAGGAAAAACAGATGTGTGATCAGCACTGCCCAGGGGTGGAGTTTGTGTTAGCAAACATGGTTGTGTGTGTGTGCAAAAGTGTTATCTAGGAAAACAGCCAGAAGGCCACAGATGCCATTAAAACACCATTACTTCACAGATATTCTATATTTCATGGTTATTGGTCAAACTCCAAACAAACAGCAGCAGAGGAAGAAGCAGTGAGAAAACCCAGTGAGTGTCTGGCAATTTGCTGCCCATTAAGAGCAGCAATTCATCACACACACACACACACACACACACACACACACACACACACACACACACACACACACACACACACACACATTACTTACAGAAGATTTAACTCCATGCTGGAAAAAGATGACATTCGATTAAATTCATACCCTCTTTTTTTAAATCTCGCAAATCACACAATATCCCACTCCGCAGCGACATTTACAGTAATCAAAGCCGTGACAAAGTGCCAAACAGCACAGACTGAAACCATTTCCACAATGCTCTCCAGGCGTGTTCCCCATCCTGCGCTTGCAGAAGCCTCATGTGGAAGGATAATGTGTGCCACCTGCAGAACCCCACCCAGGCGCAGAGGCCTTTGATCGTGCCCTCCCTCGCTGTCTGGCCTCCCACAGGGGCTCCAGTTACTCACTACTGTCTCCCCCTTTGAAACATCACCGCAGCATCTCAGCGCATCATCTCACAGTAACAGCTCAAACATACACATTCTGCTTGAATCACCTGAGCAGCAATTTTAGCTATTCCCGGGGAGGAGCCTTTGGGCGTGACCTAAAACAGGATTACATGATCTAAGGATCCAAAGGTGTGGCTGTGGGTATGAAGATTTTTCGGAAATGTACCCCAACATTTGGATTTTGTTTTCTTAGCTACAAATTGCCCTTTTTATTGCATTCTCTGGTATATATATTGTAGTAAATCTGACCCTGTCTGGTTTTACAAAGGAGTCTGGTTCAGTAAAACACGTTCCTTTAAACACTGGATGGTGGCTGACTGACCATCCGCCTGTTCACTCCAGCCATGATGTCATTATGGTGAATAATGAGACACTCCTGTTCTGAGACACACTTTTGCACACTAATACACACACAGCACGTGTTACAGGCACACACAACACCCTCAACAGTAGTGTACTGTACTTTTGTTGTGTTGGACTGAGCCGGGTTTGTTGGCATTCCCTCTCCCCATCACCTTCCTGTCATTCATTAGAATCGTGAACTCTCGTATTTGTCCGCTGCACGACTGGAAAACTTCCAGTTGCATTCAAACCAAACATCCAGTTCAGATTCTCACCCAGATGGCAATATTCACTGTGTATGCCTCAATATGTTAGCCTACACAATGAATACTAGCAATGGATGAAGCCAAAAGAGCAATAATACTAATTATTACCAATATCATCCGGATCATTTTGGCTCTACCTGTGAATGTCAACATCAACTTCTTAATTGCAAAAAACACTTCCAACTTCTGACAGATGGTTTGTTGAAGAACATATTTCAGCGAGAAAGACCAGAATTCATCATGACTCAATCATGATGACACAATTTCCTGGATTTGTTGATCCAGTGTAAGAACTCTGTGAACGCAGAAGATTATTAAACACACATTGCAGCAAGCAATGAAGGTAGACAAGTCTACCATCTCCTGGATTACTGGCTATCTGACTGACAGACCACAGTTTGTCCGACTGAGAAATGTTCTGTCCGAAATGGTGGTTAGCAACAATGGAGCTCCACGTGCTTTCGCCCTTCCTCTTCACCTTGTACACCACAGACTTTCAGTACAACTCTGGGTCTTGCCACTTGCACAAGTTTTCTGATGACTCTGCAGTGGTTGGGTGTGTTAGGGATGGACGGGAGGAGGAGTACAGAGCACTGGTGGATGATTTCGTAGAGTGGTCTGGTAGGAATCATCTGATTCTGAATGTGGCCAAGACCAGGGAGATGGTCATCGATTTCAGAAGGAAGAGGACAGTTTTATGGCCCCTGTGCATTCTGGGTGAGGATTCAGGTGGTGGAATACCTCTGAGTCCACATCGACAACAGGCTGGACTGGAAGACCAACACTGAGGCTGTATACAGGAAGGGGATGAGCAGACTCTTTTTAGTGAGGAAGCTGAGAAATTTCAATATATGAAGCAAGATGTTGGAAATGTTTACCAGTCTGTTGTAGCCAGTACACTTCATTAAGCTGTTGTCTGCTGGGGGAGCAGCATCGGAGCCAGGGACACCAGCAGACTTGATAAACGTATTTAGAAGGCTGGCTCTGTATTTGGCTGCCAACCAGATGCTTTTGGGACTGTGATGGAGAAGAGGTCACTAAACAAACTGTTATCCATCATGGATAACCCTGATCATCCTCTTCATCACCTGCTGGACAGACAGCGGAGCTCCTTCTCTAAGAGACTGATCCAGCTTAGCTGTCACAAGGACCGATACAGGAGATCCTTCCTGCCTGCTGCTCCTGCTCCACTCTTTCTGCCCTTTGATCAATATTTTGCCTCTTTACTACTTTATTTTATTTATTATATCACTGTATTTATTTATTATTGGCTTCATGTTTGGATCCTTACTCATCATCTTTGACACATTTTACAGAGGAGCCAAATTGATCGTTGTAAGAATTTGTGCCAACTTTAGAACTTATAAACGTGCATCTTGTGCGAGCTGAATGCTGCATTGGCAGACAAGTTGGCCAAAATCTCCTGCTACTCACAGCCTTTCCCCTACAGGGTTTCTTGTCCTGATCAGCAGGGGCAGGCGGACCCTTTCATTATGGATACCGCGGATGAAAATGAGAGCAAAATGAGGCCCATTATCACACAAGCATGACTAATATCCCTCTACAGATCTCTCCACACACACTGCACACATGCACGCCCATCACACACGCTGTACACGTGTACACAAACAATAGACCCTGGCTTATATGCTAATGTGCTTGAACTGACGTGTTTCCTGCAGGCACGTATGTGTGCATGCATGAACACATACAGGCACAAAGAATAGAGGAAGTTTGTCATGAAACTTGGCTCTATTAAACTGACCAGATCTCATGTCACTCTGTGGGGGGTGTCTGGTTCTTTGCAATATGTGTGTGCATATACGTAGGTGTGTGTGTGCATATAGGTGTGTGTGTGTGTGTGTGTGTGTGTGTGTGTAAGTTCCCTAATCATTCACAATGCCATTAAGGGATAAATGCACCCCTGGCCCAGGCTAATTCCAGCTTACTAAAAGGCAAGTGTACTCTTTCCAACCTCTCACTTTCCACACTCACATCATCTCCTGTTGTTATTCAGTCCTGCGATTCCTTCATCTTGTCCCTCCTCACGTGTCTCTGACACAATCGTTACCTTTGCAACTGGAATTGCAAATCGTCAGCCTCTAACTCATCTCGCACACCCATCAAATCTCAACTCTTGCAATCATGTGGCTTTCATGCCTGTTCTCTCTGTCTCTCACTCTGTCACCAATTTTGTCTCTCCCTCTCTATAAGGCACGCGTGTTTTTTTAGCAAGTGGTGGTTAAGGCTGTAGTTAATTTTTCACATTTTATTTCTTTTGCTCCATGCTCCTGCTGTATCTTCATCTCCATTCCAATCCTTCATCCACTCACCCAACTTTTCCTCCCTCCCTGTCTTGTGTGGTTTGCCACCTCTCCCCCCGACGCGCGCCCACACACACACACACACACACACACACACACACACACACACCCTTACCCCTCCCTCTCTTCTCTCCTCTTTTGCTGCTGGGTGATATATAGGCTTGCAACAGGCTGGTAGGAGCGAGGTGGACATAGAGCAGGGGAGGGGGGGAGAGAAATTGGACGGTGGCGCGTTTGAAGTACATGAAGGAGTAATATAAAATACACCTGGTCCATCCAGGGGCACCGAAACAAAGGGAAGGAAAGGAGAGGTAGAGGAGTGGGGAGGAGGGGTGAGGGGCGAGCTGGGACGCTGGGGAGAGAGAGCGGGAGTGGGGGGTTTGGGAGGGGGGTCACCTCGTGTTTCCTTTCAGGGTGGCTTTTATGGTGTAACTTCAAACGCTGACCTCCCACACCCCCCCAACCTTTCCCTCCCTCCCTCCAGCCGTCCATTCCTCCTCCCTCCCTTCTTGTTCTCACTATTGTGTATGTCCAACTGGACAGTAATTGGCTATTCTTTCATGAGCCTGATTTCAGCACTCTACCCCCCTACACACACACACACAGGAAGAGGCCCTTTCGCTGCCCCTTAGAAGTAAGTGTGTTTGTGCATGTGTGTGTGTGTGTGTGTGTGTGTTGTTAATATGCCAGACGGTAGTATCAGGTGGTTGGAGGCGGCTGCACTGGCTACGGACTCTACAGGCATTTCATTCAAGTCCCACAATCCAGGAAAATAACAACTCAATCACAATGTTTAATGTGTCTGTGTATGAATCAAGATTACATCACCTCACTGGGTCAGGGGTCAGTCCTGAGAACTATTTAGCAGGACACTTCTGATTCAACTCCAATGTTTTGTTTTTGTCCAGAATTCTATTCAAAGAAGTGTGTTCATGCTGTAAAATCATGATGACCCCTAAGAGTTTCCTATAGTGTACAATATTTTTATGTATATTTAAAGTGAAATATGAAAGCTGCCCTACTCTCACTAATGACTTCTGTCCCCCTGTAGCATGTGGATCAGTGTGAGTTCATTAATGATGCAGGCTCATGTGTATGTGTGTGTCAATTAGAGAGAGAAGGGGATTAGCCGACACGACAGAAACCTAATTAACACTATTTGCACACGCATGCACATCCATGTATTTGTTGCTTGCTTGTGTTTGTTGTTTTTGTGATTTTTATGGCATTTTATTAGATAGAGAGCAGCAGGAAGTACGGGCTAGACCACCAGTCCCCACCCGCCAACACAGACACACACAAACAAACACACACATTCTCATGACTTCCTATGACCCCTGGAAATATTGAACCCTACCTTGGCCAATATATGCACAGGGTACACACATACACAGACTCAGGGTGCATTTGGGGGAAATCTATACATGATGATACCAAGCACAGGTTGATTAAATAGAATTTTATGGGAAATTAAAAATCCCATTTCTTTAAAAAGTAAGAGTTAACACAATGAATGTTTAGGATTTAAGGACTTTTAATGGCATTTCTACTTACTTACTTTACTCAATTATTAATGAGTTACTAATGTGACCATTAAATGCCTCCAAGGTCCTTTAATTAACCCTGAGCTGTTTTAAAGCTTTAAAGTGCACACCGTTACCAGTGTTTAAGGGATTATATACACATACTCATTTGAAAATAAAATATTACAGAAAAGAGGCTGTACAGAGACTTTTAAATGTTACTTCAGGGTTAAGAGAGAGCAGGATGACTAACATGGATAGATAAGAGTGGAAGGAAAGAGCATGGGGGCCTAAAGACATCAGAGCGGTCGGTCAGTCGGCCTGAGCGCCTCCTACCTTTTTGTAGTTCACCTTGGGCTGCGTCCTCTTCCGCTTTCTGCCCTTCCCCTGACTCTGGCTGAGGAGAGTCCATTTTACAACCTGCAGGAAGGGACGGACGGACGGACGGGGAGGAGGAAAGAGGTGAAGGCGGGAAAAGAAAGGGTGGAGGTAGGAGGGAGGGAGGGCGAGAGAGAGAGGGGGGGGCGGGGGGGGGAGGAGAGTTGGCAGGGAGTGAGTCAGAGGGATGAGACAGGGGTGACAGAAGACAGTAAGACAAAGAAGGAGAGAGAAATAGAGAGGGAGAGAGCGAGAGAGAGAGAGTTGTCAGATTCAATAGCGGTAAGTAAATATAAACAGACTTCAGGCACACTTTCCATCTCTCAAGTGGAAAGGCACACAATCACTGAGCAGCTCACACGCAAGCTTTCAGAGGGTATAGACACACACACACACAGAAAAATATTCATTGCCGAAACTGCGTCCCCCCCCTATTTCTCTCTTTCTCTCTCTCCCACTCACACACACACATCAATTTCAACCACTGAGTGCTCAATCGCACTCCAAGTAGAATCAACCCAAACAGCCAAGTGAGATAAAAGAGCAATAGTGACAGTATGCGGCTGTGACAGAGTGGGACATTACAGTGGATCTCCATTAGACAGACAATCACTCCTGAAGCTGGAAATCAGGTTTCACATGTGGAGGAAAAAGTTAAGCCAAGTTCATTTCTCAGATGCAATTCTGTGTTCTCTGTGCGTTTCAGGCATTCCTAATACATTTGCCAAATAGTTTATCTGACATCTTATGACCACCTACAGCAGATCCAAACTGACAGATAAAAGGGAGAGAGACAAAACGGGAAAAACAATGAAGAAGATCTCGGGGAGCCCTAATGGGAAATCTGATAGGGAATAAAAGGCGGCACGCAACAGATGTACAGCACAGTGAGCTCCACTTCACTCAGACAGAGAGAGAGAGAGGGGGGGGAGAGGGGGAGAGAGGGGGGGAGAGCGAAGGAGAGGTAGATACAAGTGCAGGAGGTGGAGATAAGAGGTGGTGTTGGTGAAAAAGAGTGCAGAGCGAGATGAAAGAGGAGAAGCAACAGGGAAACAAAATGCTGACGAATACCAGCCGAGGAAAGAGAGTGAAGGGCTGAGAGTGTAAGGTGAAGAATTCCTGATATGATAATCTGAGTCTGTCTGTCTATCGCTCCCAGAACACACACCAACACTGAAAAGACAGACAGACAGACAGACAGACAGACAGACAGACAGACAGACAGGCAGGCAGGCAGGCAGACAGACAGACAGACAGACAGACAGACAGACAGACAGACAGACAGGGTCTAACCCAAGGGAGAGACTGCTTACCTCTGCTTTGACTTCTTCCACCAGCCTTGTCTGTGACCACACGGCACTCCTTTCATACAGCCACTGAACGACAGAGAAGAAGAAAAAGCAGTGAGCCACGGGGAGAGGAAGGTAGAGAGAGAGAGAGAGAGAGAGAGAGAGAGAGAGAGAGAGAGGGAGAGAGAGAGGGAGAGAGAGGGGGAGAGAGAGAGAGCAAGTGATTGGGAGAGAGTGGAATGCTTTGCTGAGGCTGAGCGAGAGAGCCCAAGCAAGCAGGCAGGAAGGGGAGGGAGAGAGGAGAGGTGGGAGGAGAGGGAGTAGGAAGCGCGATCACTTGTTCCTCTGACGGAAACTCGCGACTGGACTCAGGAGGATGGGAGAAAGGAGAGAGAGTTGAGGAGAGGAGGGAAAAAAGAGGAGGAGGAAACATTTCTTTTGAAAAAATCACCTCAATAACAGCAGCAAAACAGGATGGACGGTCCCTAACAACCACCCGCCACTCCTCTACACCTCCGCTCCCCCACCAATATTACACACATGTGCACACAAACACACCCAGCACACAGAGCAGCATCTACACACGCACACACGCACACACGCGCGCACACACACACACACACACACACACACACACACACACACACACACACACACACACACACACACACACACACACACACACACACACATCACTCGAGCAGTGGCTCTGCTGAAAGCTTTAATAAGGTTAAGTGCTGTGTGTGTGTGTGTGTGTGTGTGTGTGTGTGTGTGTGTGTGTGTGTGTGTGTGTGTGTGTGTGTGTGTGTGTGTGTGTGTGTGTGTTTGTGTGTGTGTTGAGGGGCTGAGGGGATAAGGAAAAACACAGACAGGAGACAGATAGAGTGCGTGCATGAAAGAAAGGTGTGTTTGTAATGCAACACCACTCACACACATACAGACAGGGGAGATAATGCACCACCATATCATATTCATACAATACAGGATACACACTCTACACACACTTTCCCACGCATACACAGGCACATGCATGTGTGCAAAGGCAAGGCCCTGCACACACACAGACTCACGTATGTGCAGCGATTTAGCCATTAGTGTTTCCACCACTATACAAAGTTAACCATAACTACATCCTTGAGTACTTATGTGTGTATTATGCAAAAGTACTCGAGCAGAAATAGCATGAAGGTGTGTGACGAGGAGAGAGAGACAGAGACAGAGACAGAGAGAGGTGTTGGAGTGGGTTGTATAGAATGTAGTGAGTGTTGAAGCAGTAAATTGGCATTGTGTAACAGGATACCACACATAGCTCTTTTGCTGCCTGGATCCCCTCTACCATTCCCTGAATAGCGAGGTTTTTGTCTCCTACAAATTCCGTCCTCCTCCCTCACCCCTGTCTGTGTAGTAACTCTCCAGTGAATCAATAAATTGCACAATGAAGTTCCCAATTTTTTTTTTGTTTACCTCTCACTCAACTCAAACAACTACTTCAACTTATCCCTGAGTTTAGAGGAGTGATCTATATGTGTGTGTGCAGGCTTCTTTTCTGCCCCACACATTCCAAAGATCGATTCACAGTCCCACAGTATGCTGAGGCTTTTTATCCTGAATAATAAATGGAGGAAGCTTCAGTAAGGCGGTGTCCTTTTCTTTGTGTTATCAGTCTGCTAGATTTTTATGACTCATGCTTACTACAAAGTCCCTTTGTGTTGAAAGGAAAGTCTAGTGATATTTTTCATACTGCCAAATCACATACAAAAGACTTAAATCAACAATATACAGTATAAACGTGTCTTAGTGGGGTGTTGGGCCACCATGAGCAGCCAGCACAGCTTCAAGCTCTTCTGCATAGGTCGACTGGAGTAACAGAGCACTGTTCTTATCAAGGATAATTCCTCTTTGGTGTTCTGATGATGGTGGTGAAGAGCACCGTCCAACATATTGGTCCGAAGTGTTCAAATGGTTGCGATGTTGTAAATGATTTACACCATGTTCATACTCATTAAACTATGGAATGACCACTTATGCCCTTTGGATGCCCTCCCAAGCACTATGAGTCAACCTGCTATTACATTATGGTTTCTTTCAAACTATTTTCTTACAGCATACATTTCATTTTTGAAATATGTTAAGCTGGATCGTGAAAGCTGACAAGTGTTATTCAGACGAAAACAAATTGGAATGTCTGTTTGGAACTATTTTCAGCCATGCAGTAATTTGATGCAGGAGAGAGTTGTTGCTTGTTAAATAAATGCACTGACTGTGTTTTTGTAGCGATGAGACAGTGAGGCTCTGTGTTTTTTAAAAGCATTTGGAAGACATTCAGACTTTGGCCACACTGAACACAATTGTTAGTTGGATGCTTGCATTGTTTTTGCATTTTGGTCAAACAATTTGGTGACAATAAGAAAAAAACAAAAAACAAGCCAAGATTTTCCTCTAATTCCAACCAAACTAGTCAATCTGGCAGGAAATATACACAGCAACACCAGCCTGATGCTTGTAGAAGCAGATGTAAAAGTAAACACAGCATAGTAGAAAAAGACAAATCAGCTATGCAGTGGCCTGGAGGTTGTAAGAGACTACATAAGGTTACTGAATGCTCTGGTGATTCAAGGCTAGTCTTTATTTAAACAAAGTACCTCAGCCTAGATCCATCATCCCAAAGGGACTGCTTACTCATCTCAACTCTGAGGGCTGAAATAGACCAGCACTGGCCTTCCCATTCCGCACTTCTTACTATGAGATCAGTGGATGTCATTGTTTATTATTAGGCCAAACCACTTCCTGCCTTTCTCCAATTTAAGCCTTGCCAGAGTACAGTGTTCTAATGGAGCAATGATTGGGGGTCAATGGTAAGAGAGCGAGAGAGCAAGAGAGCAAGAGAGCGAGAGCGAGAGCGAGAGCGCGAGAGAGAGAGAAAGAGAGAGAGAGAGAGAGAGAGAGAGATTTTAAAAATGTGTCTATGTGTGTAGTGTAGATAATACACAAGCGCTTGCATTTGTAAAAGGTTTCAATCGATCTGGCTGATCTATTAGGCAGTGACTGGCACATCAAACGAAAAAAAATGCTCCTCAAAAGCACTTTACCATCACCCAATCAGGTGTGAGAAAGCAGCAGCCCCTCTACACTGTCCTTCCCACCCCCCAGAGGCCCCTGCGAGGCTCCAGTTACATCATCACATAATCTAGAAGGTGAAGGTTCCCAGACAGCAAGAAAGACACACACACACACACACACACACACACACACACACACACACAGACAGACTTACACAAAATGCACAAAACAGAGTGCTAATTAAGATCAGTTACCATGGAGATAGGAGAAACGAGGACGCTGTTAAATGGATTGATCATCTGCGTCTGTGCGCATGTGTATGTGTGTGCCCTTAAAATCCTCATATCTGTGACTATGGCTGTTAGATGGTTAGAGGGCAAACACATAGAGGCACTGCTCATCATGGAAAGACACACTTTCAGCAGGGAAACATACCTGATGATAATGACACCCAGCACTAACTAGGCACTTTGTTGTGAACTTCCACTTCTACTTTTATTCCAGAGGAGAATATTGATTTAAAAAAATGGTAATAAGTTATTATTTCATTGTCTCACTAAAGATTTTTTCTATTCTTAACACAAAGAAACGAAAGAATGAAGAATAACGAAAAGAAAAAAAAAAAGAAACTCCTCATACCTTAGTAATTCCTGGTCGATCCAGCCAGTCAGCATAAATAGCATTGAGGGTGAGGCCTTTTCTGGAAACAATGGCACAAGTGTTAGTATTATTCCTATTATAATAGTAGTGACTGTTATTGCCCAAGACACCCAGTAAAAACACAGCTCTGGGAATATGCCACTGGGGTCATGATGGACTGGAGGTTTAAACAAATGCCTGAGACAAAACGAGCACACCCACTCTCCTTTACAAGTAGGATCAATCACACGGATTAACTGTACATGTATAAAGGCCTGTGGGCATGTGTATGACAGGCCAACGTGAAGGTTTAGCACAGGTGTAAGAAAATGGTAACCTACTACACAGTCAAAGAGAGAGTGTCAAAGAGTACGCAAAGTACACACCAAGTCAGAGAGGAACTGCACTCCCCCTGATAATCATGCAAGAGTATGCTTTAAGGAAAATTCCACACAGTGTAACTCTGACTTTGTTACTGGATCTATTAAAGCCCCAATGACTCTGGATTTTGGAGTTTCTGCATATCTGCTAACGTACTGTATATACCACCAACATATCTGCTTTCTGTAATATGGGTCAAGCTCTAGTGTTTATAATGATCTGTGATGTTCAGTACATCACAGGTGTTACCTCATAAGAAATAGTTGTAAATAATAAATTTGCATTCTCAAACCTCTTGAATTTCAGTTAAGGATTTCCCACTTTTATTCAAAGCCCTTCTGCCTGAACACTGCGCAGCAATCAATGTGAGGAGCTGAGGGGTCTAAAGTGAGCCTTTGTGTTTGTATTTTTATTTTCAAGTAATGAATGATTTGTTTTTAGACAGTGGATAACTCCTGCTTCCAAATTTTACCAACAACAAAATATAAAATCAAGCACATCTGCAGCACTATCAAAAATAAAAAGTTCAAAGATGATTATAGCTATTCATACAGCTGCTGTGTTGTTTCCATGACGCTGAGGCGACATATTTACTGTGTGCAATTGCAAGTTAGGCAATTTCAGACACATAAAAAAGTCATTACAATTAACCAAATGGCAGAAAACACGATGCTTTCCATGACGCACCAGCTCCTGCAGCTGACCTGACGATGTCATTAGTGACTTCACCACAAGGCCGTTTTAGTGGTCAGTGTTTCTCTTGAGTGGCAAACAAACGGTGCAGTCATTGAATACAGTTAATACATCACATATCCTGCAGTAATGAGTAATAATGGAGGCAAACTTAGTGTCTGTTTGAAAGATAAACTGTGTCAACCTAATTGAGATGCTAATAAATGATTTTTTTTATGTGTATTTCCATAATTGATTTGTGTTTGGGTCATTAACTGGCAATCTTTACCATATTCGTTAATATATCACTAAATGTATGTTCTCTTTTGATTACAGTGTTCTTATGTATCTTTCCTGATCATAAATGAAAATACAGCTTTCTTCAATTTTTACAAACACATCAATATACAGTAAACTAACTTTTAAGATCTCAAGTGGATTAACCTGTTGCAGGGGATTATTGTGGAATAAACCCTTACTAATCATACGGAAATACATCATTTCACAACATATCAAATGACTGAAATGATTTCATTACTTACTACAAGCTTCCATTGAAAAAAGTTGTTAAATTGCTGTTACCCTGCGCTAGTCTAGCAACTGGGCCGCTACGTAAACAGTAGCAGACTATTTAGAGTTCAAGTTAAATGTGTGTGTAAGTGAATAGGACATCTTTCAGGACGCAAATAAAGATGCCTAGTCACTGAAAACCTGACACGTTTTCCTGTCAGTAACAGGAAAACAATGCTAGTTGGTCGCAGCAATGCTAGTTTGTAGCAGCAATGCTAGTTTGTAGCTAGCAAGGATAGCTGGTTGACCAATTAGAATTGCACATTAGAGACAATTGAGTTCTTAAGTGTCCATTAATAAAACAAAAAACACTTAAAATGAGGAGACAGATGATGAGGAACATTGAGAGTTTTTATGGGCATTATTTAGTACCCAGGTAAAGGCAGGGCACATGGTGGTGGCACACAGTGTCCCTGAACCCTCAATCGAATGTGTCTATCCTCACCCTAATCCTTCCTCCTCTGGGGGTAGGGGGGCTGTTTACTGAAAGAGGCATCAGATGCAAATATTGACTGTCCTCGAGTTTTACCCTCTCCCTCTGTTTAATTCAATCAATCTGTCCGCGAACAGTGGCACGCTCCACATGGCAGAAAAGGCAAAAAGAGCAGAGAAACAAAAAAAAGGGAGCTAATCAGAGACAGTGATAAGAGAAGTGTGACGAGAGGGAGAAGACAGAAGGCGGGGAGCGAGCGGGAGGGAGGGAGAGACAGGCAGAAGAAGAGGAGGTTAATGAGGCAATCAACAGAAATAGAGAACTGAATGATTAGGGGAGTAAGAGGAGGGAAAGGGAAAATTAGAGAGGAGGAGAGCAGGAGGAGCAGTTATCCTTTTGCACTTCAATGATCTTAAAGACTGGATGAGACTGCTCTCTAACAGGACTCGTGCTGGGAAGCTTCCACTGCTGCGTTGCCACAGCAAGTGTCACATTAGTATTTGCAGAACCGCGGCCAAATCAATACCTGTGTAACAAAATCAGAGCGTTTTCAAGTATTTGACACTAAACTCTACTGACTAATCACCTCTGGTGGAAAGAAGTTGAGGAGTGAGAGAAAATTAATGAGTAAGATCCCATCAGTGTTCCCGGACCTGGAAACAATTTCGCAATGCTTGAGCCCAAACCAAAGTTCTTTTATGCGTCCAGGCATCATTCATAATTCATAGAATTATAGTGTGTAAGCATTATTCATAGGCACTTACATACCCCAACATGTCGGGAAAGGTAATCAGCAGCATTTGCAGGAAATCCTATCCAAAAAGAACAAAGGAGACAGAAACGGAGGGGTTTGGGGAGTAGAGTGGGATGAAGAAAGAAGAAAGAAAGAGAAAGGCATATCTGATCTTAAGTCACAAGCACAAGGTCAAAGAGTGTTTATGTTACATCCATAATTTAGTGGCAAAGACTCTGCCTGCCACTGAAGACACAGGAGGCAGGTGGAACACATCACACACACACACACACACACACACACACACACACACACACACACACACACACACACACACACAAACTCCAGGTGTGATCACTCAGCCTCGTGGCCCCGGCAGAATAAACATACGTTGCTGGTCTGATATATGGTCATCAATTTAAAATGCTGTCGGCGCACTTTCAGCAAATGTAACACTGTAGCAATCATGCTTACATTCGGCTCTCAATTAATTTATGAATACAACACGGCCCCTGAGAGATGGATCACATTAAAGGTGGGCAAAATCTGACTTCAGATCTTACTTGCCTCTGAGGTAGCAGCGAGACAAAGAGATTTGCCATTTGGTCACACATATTCCTGTATCACAGTTTCTACCTGAGATAAAATGAGTTGTCCGTGGTATTTCTTCACAAATAATCTGAAGAAGTAGAGGAATTGTTGTTCTCCTACTTGATCGGCCAAGAACCTGAGGAGGAAGTAGCCCTTGACAAAGCAGAAGACAAAGACAACATGATTCATTGATGATGAGAAGGACCTACAACTATATCCATGACTATTATTATAGGAATGTGGTCCTCCCTCCATGCTTTAACAGCATGTTTTTCCATCCCTCCACTGACATCTCACCTTGAGGTAGTGCACTTGCATGAAGGTTTTGTCAGGGTTGAGGGCATGTTTCACCACGGAGGAGCCGGAATCACTGACCTGACCAGTGTTCTCCATATTAGGTCTGCGGAGGGAATCAGAAATTGAGCAAAGAAACGTATGAAATGTGCAGACGGACCACTAGGGAGATGGACACACAGAGAGAGGCATTCAGCACACACACTTACCAGAAAGGTGGATCAGCAGGAGGACAGAAAGTAAAAACCGGGGCAGGTTGAAGTTAGAAATAACATGCAATGTTTTCATTTCCGTCTACTGTCATTTCAGTTGCATTGTGAAAACCAGAACTTCTAAATTGCAAGAATACAATGTCAGCAACGCTAAATTCAGCCTCTGTCAATCCTCTCAATGGTGAACACATTTCCAAGCTGCCATACTTTGCCTGAAGCAGGCTAGAAATCACGTCAGTGATTTACCATAGCATGCTACAGTGTTTATACGACCTCATAGTGCTGTGCTTTAGGACTTTACTGCCCATGACTCACTGAGCAAACATATAACACGAGCACACGTCAAGAAGCACCCCCATCTTTCACAGATACACAAAAGAGGCATGCTCATGGTTTCACCCCGCTCTCACACACGCACAGATGCACACACACACATACAAATCCTCCTTCAACAGCCATAAACACACAAACCACACAAACACATAAAACTAATAACAGACAAACAAACAGAGCGCTGATGTGGGATGCTGTGCAATGATAGTTTCAGTTAGCTTGTATTGATCAGGCTGAGCAGATTAACTCAGTGTACCAATAGGAAGGCCTTGAAGGATCACCCTTCCGCCAAGTCGATACACCAGGCGCCTCGCCCACCAATCAATACACCCTTCATCACCGGCTTGCACTTTTACTCGGGACACACAAAGACACAAATGGACAGGCCATAAACAGAAATCCACATTCTTATTCCGATCCACTGCATGTATAATGTAAAAGTTAAGAGTTTAATTCATCTTATCTTACTGGCAAAGGTTCCAGCGGTGACCCCTAAATGGTCGCATACTTGATTTATTTGCGTATTGAGCGGAAAAGCAGGAAGAGAGGGGAGACAAAGAAGGTTAGGGTCAAGAGGAGAACTCGGAGTGGGACAGAGAGGGAAAGGAATCGAGGAGAGGAGGCTAAGGGGAATGTTTGGTTTGCTCAGTGGACTGAGAGGAAGTCATCAGCTTCCTGGAATTTCTAAATGTTACTGCTCGCTCTAACAAGGTCTCTGTATGTGTGCTTTGTCTCGTGTGAGCATGCACAAATGTGATGCATCACGATCACAATGCCCAAGGGCTGATTTGGAAATGTACAATAGAAAACATAAATAACATAATGTGGCTTAACAATTAGAGAAAAACTTTGTCCAAAACTGAGGCCTGTAAGGAACTAAAAGTATTGACCTTCTTGGTTCAGCAGTTGGCAATGCTGCTACTGGGGATACAATGCAATGCAAAACAATGCTCTACCAATAATGAGTTCAATCAGGTGTGTTTAGCCAATCAAGAGCAGGGAGGCGCCAGCTCTTGAGCAGTGAACACACCTGATTTAGCTAATTATGTGTAAGCAGGGAGAGAGTGATGTGGGTCCCCAAGTGCAGGGGGAACAAACTCTCAGTTGCCAACGTACTTGCTCTAGTTTTTACAGAATGTTCTGCCTGTAAGTCGTTTATTTGTTAAATCCGCGACAACTATGGAAAAGCAGCAGAGCAACATGAGGCTCCCATTGGATCTTGGCCACCTATTGAATGTAGACCCAACGTAATTTTAGCACTGATCTCAACTGCCAGCGTATTTATTTAAAAATTTTTATTAGTTATCCAATAACTTTAAAAAATCAAGTAAAATCATTTTGGCTTTAGGCGTACATAGCGCTGCAGAGTTGTGTGTTGATTCTCAGTGGGATCAGCAGCACTTGCAATCCTTTCACATTGAAAGGAGACATTTGATTCATTGATGATACAGAAAAATGTTTTACTCCATGCATGTCGTATTTGCCCTCCATCTTCCTCTGCTAGTAGTACCCATGTCTGTCTGTTAGTGGTGATAAGATGGAATATACTCCTTTAGAGACAGCTTGATGTGCTGTATCCCTGGGAAAGTATACCGGTCCTTGTGTGTGAGTGTGTGTGTCAGATTGAGAATTACAGAGTGAAAGAGGCTCTGGTGTAAAGCAATGACAGGGCATGTGTTTCCAGAAAAGACACAATGTCAGGTACGTGCGTCAGAGACACTGCCGGCACAGTGTGGAGAGGAGAAATGTTGATCCATCACTGCCGTGTTAGACAAAGCAACACCACCCTTCCCACCGTCCGGACTAGGGATGTATGGATGTGTAAATCCCTGTCTTTTGCCGTCTCTCTTTGTCAGAGATGATTTACTATAGCTTTAAGAGGAATCGTTGCCCGCTGCCGGGGTGAATCACACAACAGCTCAATGTATTTCATAATAAATGGTCCTCTTATCTGGCTTGTAGGCCATGTGTGTAAGAGGGAGTGTGTTTGTGTGTGTGTGTGTGTGTATGTTTGGGTGTGCGTACGTAACCATGTGCCCACCTGGGTGTGTCTGGGATTGAGAGTGAGCAGGAGGAAATCGGGATCTATTACTGACAGAAGTTGATGTCAAACGGACGCACACGCGCGCGCACACACACACACACACACACACACACACACACACACACACACACACACAGAGACACACACAGAGGTTTATAGCTCCATGAGCCATATCCTGACAAATTACACTGGGTTGACTGTGGAAACCGGATAAGGTAGAGCAGCGCTCCCAGCAGCCCAGTAAATCAGCAGGGAGAATGGCGTCTGGCCCAGGCTGCCCTAAATATAACTCATCTGAAATGGACTGATAAACAGTGGCCATTGGGGCCCATTCTGGATCCTGGGTTGTCGATTGTGACCCACTGAACTTGGAGATCACAACCTGCTATGAAGCCTTTACGTGTGTTTGTGTGCACACTAGCGAGGCATTTGTGCGTTCTCTGTGCATCCCATTGTGCTTTCCCTCCTCTCACAGGGGCCTCTCTAATATTTCTCTGTGCGCTGTGACAACCAGTTTGTGTTTATTCATATTATGTTTCCCCATAATTGCAATAGTGTGGAGCCACATCAGAACTTGGACACGGAGGCAGTCTAGACCACATCAATAGGCTTCAAATGGCCTGTTCCCAACTTTGGAGCAAACTTAGCAATTAGTTTTATTTGACCGTCCCATGCCCCCGATCTTTGTATTTACATTTGACTAGAATAACACAACTGAGGGTGAAATGACTCTTAAAACAAAGCAACCGCCGCTCAATCATCAATCCAGTACGAGTGCAGGATTCCTCAATATCTTAACATGGTTTGTACTGCAGTCAGACAGGAGGATTAAGAAATGGGGTTTTCCCTCTGGTGCCACTTTGGCAAAGCCTCGACTTTTCAGCACTAATGTGTGAGCATGCAACAAAAACCACAACATATACTTAGGTACTGTGTGTGTGTGTGTGTGTGTGTGTGTGTGTGTGTGTGTGTGCGTGCGTGCGTGTGCGTGTGCGTGTGCGTGCGTGCATATATTGTTTGCATTTTTCCGATGCTTGTTTTATGCTGTTGCATTGACCCCGTCAGGTGCAGTCACCTGCCTGTTTGCCTCATAGGGGACCACCCTGACGCACTGAAAGAACACCATTAAACCTTTTCATTCATACACAGCTTCACATAAGGTGCTCAACTATCATGAATTTTACCGTGGATCCAGCTGCCATAAATGTGGAACTTCATTAAATATGCTTGAAGATGAAAAAAGGTTTGGTAGAGAAACCAATTTCCAAACACAGTCCCTCATGAAGCTCACTGGATACTATCACATTTTTCAACTCTCTCTGGGTAAATATTACATTCCTCCAACTCAGTCTTTTGGAAGCATTAATTATCATGTGCAACCATTTCAAATGATAGGAAGACTCCATAAATCCTTCAGGACTGGATGAGTGCATTCTTAAAATGTCATTTGCTATTAGTTAAGCTTTCCTCTAACTCAGCATGCAGGAGACACTGAATTGATCACAAAATACAATCAACTGTTGACAGCACATTGTTAGTGGAGTGATGTAGCTTGACGTTAGTGCCAAGCGGAAGTGCCATGTAATCAATATCACTTGAATTTGCTGTTAAACTCTTTATAGCCACTCAAATGCATCAATGTCACCACGCCATGCTACAAGTGTCATCTCCAGTGAAAAGGCCCAACATGAAAGGTACAATTGAGGTGTTTTCCACCCTTAAACATTTATTTATTCTGTATTTTCTACATACAATCCCGCCAGTGACACTGTGATTCCACAGGATAAAACAAACAGGGTATGTGTTCCACACTGTCAGGATAAGATAGAGCGTTTGTGCACGCATGTTGTGCTTGAATGTTAAGCTTGTGTAAGACCTGACAGTACAATACACTCGGATATACTTTGTTGCCACACCTGAAACACCTGCACCTTGGAATGCATTTAATCTACGCCTCCAGTGTGTGTCTGCTCACGTGTAGACACTAACACAACAAAAACTCATAATCTATTAATTCCCTCATCTTTCCTTTGAGCTATTCAACATATAGACATTTAGATGAAGGCAGATACACCCGATTAGAAACGTTTTTCTCTCCTGACTCAAAATCTTTTGTAAAACTGTTGCTAAGCAATGAGACTAAATCTTCCCAGGTGTGAATGTTACTGGATCTGTATGAAACAGGACGATGCTCAAAAACAACATGCTTTGAAAATAAAGACAAAAATACAATAATTGATTGACACTATGCAACCAAAACACGCATAGCAACTATAACTGTAGTTCAGTGGTTCCCAGACGCTCATTCTCGCTGCAGGAGGATGAGCGTCTGTATTGTTTTATATCGGGGGGTGCGAAAAGAAGAAGTTTGGGAACCAGTGCTCTAGTTCATACCACTCGTATTAAAAATATGCATCAGTGTTGGTAGAAGGTAAGAAATGCTCCCCACATTTAGTGGTGTATGCAGTATGAGGAACAGCAATTTTCCTCCTGCCACGATTGCACAAGCTTTTCACTTACCCTGAATCAGTGGCTATTATAGGGAACTAACCTGCACATATGTCATATATGTGGTGTGTCAATAATGAGCGTTTGCATCACTCGCACAAATGGCATGACAGTCACTGGCCCTCTGATGCATTTACTTCGACTACAACTGCTGCAAAGTATATAATGCACAAGGCAGATTAAGGCAAATTGCCTATGAATATTGATCAGGAACAAGTAATGCCACAAATGAGGAATGATAAAACCAACGGTGCAAAGGAATACCAATCGCTACCAAAACGTAACCTAACTTCAGTGTGAGAAGATTTGGAAAGAACTGCTGGTAATATTAAACTGTTAGTCGAATCAACCCCCAGGAGGTTATCCCACTGAGAGTGTCTGGTTCAAACAATCAGAGACACACCTGAGAATCTGAAGTTCCTCCTCTGAGTTCTGCAATTCATCAGAGAGTCGCCTCCACCTGAGCAGTGCCTTCAGGTCAGACTGCTCCTCTGCCGCTTGTGACGAGAGCTGGAGAGAGAGAGAGAGAAGTGGGTGTAAATGAGGCAGAGTCAGAAATCAGAAGAGAGAAAACTAAATATGGAGACAGAACAGGCAAATGCACCATACTGCTGTGACAAAAGCAGCATTGAAAATCGTAAAACCTCGTAAATCTCAGCCAATCTCTGCTTATAGCTACTCTTTCACAGCCAAGGTCACATCATAAAGATGCCATGATTAAACAGAGCAGACGCAAGACAAACATTTCTGTGTAACTGTAGATGCTGTGGGAAAAGCAAGTAGGACGATTAGAGCCTCAACTCCTTGACTAACGTGTGTGAACATGACCCTTGATAAGGGGCTGTTTTGGGTGTTGTAAGTCAGTGTTTTGCACCAGTGTTGCATGCTCCTCCTGTCTCTTATTAATGCTCAGCAGGCATCTCTAATGAAGTGGCTACACGTGGCCTCCTGGTTTTATACGTCTGAAGCAGTGTGAGGTGCACAACCCCCACAAAGCCTGCAGCCTATTCTTTTACTTTTCATCTACTCCTTTTACATTTCCATTTTTAAGGGTGAGGTGGCCTCAGTAGCTCTTTTTCAAGGCTCTAATGTGGCTCAGCTTAGTGCTCCTCTTTCAAGGGTCAGCAGCAAAGTTTGGGGTTTCAATGGCTCGTTGCGTGGTTGGTCCCCGCACTTCTCCATTCTTTTGCTCTGTATGCCTGACGGTCCAGAAATTATTGTTTATGTTTTTGAAGGAATAAGCTTTTGCAGTTAAACATGATCATTGTTAAAGTCAACCCGACATGCAGTGCAACCACAACAACCATTTGGAAGTTTACCACATTAGCTGAACAAATACACAATGTATGTATAATATCTACAGTATCTAGTGGTATGTCAGGAGGATGATGATGACGATGATGATGACAGTGATTGACAAAATATCTGCGTAGTAGACGGACCTGTTGTGCATGGGCCCAGATGATGTCCTCCAGGTAGGTGGCAAACCCTTCGCTGATCCATTCCTCCGTCCAGTCCCTGGCTCCTATCACCAGGCCAAACCAGGAGTGTGCAATCTCATGGCACAATCTGGATCCGCACAGAGAGCGGCTGTTCTCTACGGAACCGGGACCGCCAGCATACAACACACTCTGGGACAGGAAAACTATGTGAGGGCTGGGAAAAACAAACAACAGAAATGAATGGAGGTGAAGTGGGAGTGAGATTAGTGGAAAAATCAGTAAGACAAAGCCAGAAAATAAATATGAAAGGGGGAAGAGAGTGGAATAAAGGCTGCAAACCAGATCATACAGGGTTCACATGTCTGTTGTGTAGCTTGGGGCCAGACCAAGGCGTGATCACTAAAACCTTAATATCAATTCCAACACAAACAGGGAGCCAATGGAGAGAATGGGGTGATTTGATGTCGTCTGTGAAACGACATCTTGCTTGAACACGCTATATGCTAAGACATCTGTGCATACTAATTGACTTTGCTATCAAGTGCCAAGTCCTTAATTCAACTTGCCTTTTTCTTGGCAAAAGGCGACACATTAGTCATCTTACCACATGAAAAGATGATGGGCAAGAAAGAGGTAAAGGACTGAGTTGCACAGCCTAACCCTGAACTCTATATAGACATATTGTGTAAATTATGAGTGACGGTAATCTTTACATTAATTGCATCTTCTAACAAAATGATGTAGCGACTTCCACTGATGTTTGCTTCTGTGTAGGGGTATATTTATAAATACATATGCAAAAAGATCCTTCAGCAATGCTACAGAGAATATTTTGTTTTTCAGAGCACTACAAAAAACAATAGTGCCTGTGTGTGTGTGTGTGTGTGTGTGTGTCTTATTCGACTACAAATCAACAGCCTCATTACGCTTTCGGCCAATAAGAACACATTATCAAATGTCTGAGCCAACGAGAATTGAAGAGGAAATAACAACGCCGTGAGCAGCTAAATTCCAGTGTAATGGTTAGCAAATGTGGGTTGGTAAATGTTCTTCTGCACAGATAGAGCTTTCCACCAATGTCCGTTTTTGATGATAAAAGAACCCAAATTAAGACTGCGGTTTTCCCTTTCGACTTGATCAAAGAAGTAAATTTGACGTTTGACAAGGGCTTGGAAAGTTCCCCTTACTCTCTACATGATGAGAGAGAACGCCAACCGTGTCCTGAAATAAGCCTGAAATGGCCACAAACCTCATTCAGACACTAATAGACTAAGTTCACCAATGAAACAGAGGTAAGCTAAACTTTCCACTTTCAAACAACAAATTACACAACATCCCGGTCATTCTTTGCTGTTTAAAACTGCCGTGCAGTTTCAGCAACATTCGCATTACTTTTGTTGTTGAAGTACTTCAGTCAAAAACATCCATTCAAGCCTACTGCTGAACAGTGGCAGTGGGATCCTGGTTGCACAGGACCAACAGGAGCGCTCTGTCAAAGCCAAGGTCATAGCTGAAGACTTTTCTGGAGCATTCTTCACTCCCTCCTTATGTAACCGTGTGTCTGCACCCTGAGGGGCTGAGGGCCGACTGTGCGTGAGAGGCAGGCTATTCTTCAGCCGAAGAATGGGAGAGGGGTCACGGAGGTGCAAATGAATGGTTTCTCTCTCCCCTGGCTCATATAACAGCATTGGAGTGTCTAGGGTTCCTTTCACACTCTCTACAACTTTAGTGTCCCAACCACTATTGACCTGACACTGGGGGGAGGATTTACGGAAATCTGCAGCTTTCTAAAAGCAGGGGATTTCTTTTTAGGGTCACACCAGCCCGCTGCTGGTACAGATAGGCTACGGATCCTTCCAGAGAAGAGAACAAACGTCTTTAACACTACTTTCAATAAACCATAAGTCATTTTTATTACAGGTAACATCATCACATATACCATGTCGCATTAGATCAATGGTTCTCAAACTGTGGTACGAGTATTATTGGTGGTAGCCAACCTATGCCGCCTAACCTTATGCCACCTGGTGTTACATTGACTTGCCTAATTGAGCCCATATGCACACTGCCTACTTCTACATGCTGTCAGTTACTTTTTACCCTCTTACATACTCGTAGACAACAAACACACCCACTTAGACAGCAGATAACGGCAGCGGGGACTGATTTGTATACAAAGAAATCCACTCCTTACATGTATCACTTTCACGTTTCTCTTCTTCTTCTTTTATACAACATACTGAGTCCACCTTTAAATACACAGTGGTCCATCTCGCAAACGATGGGACACAGCAGCTGAACATCATTTGACAGCATGACCTGACTTTACCTGTTGGACTGTGAATCTAATCCCACAGCTACAATAAGCTCACATATTGCTGTCATTGAGGAATTATATCTGAGGCAGTAAAATGAGCTGCTCTCATTGAAGAACGATTAGCATCTTAAAACACGAGATGACAGACGAGTTATTTTCCTACCCTGCAATAACCCAATTATGATGACAAGGTAAGTCAATTATGCAGGAAAACCGCGGGTAAAGTCCTAGGTAAGGCTGGGTGTGCCAGACAGTTTATTTTAGAGGCAAACAAAATCGGATATCTGAACAGCACGACAAGTCCTTATTTCCCCAAGGGCAGTTTTATCAGATAGGAGGCAGGACCTCGCCTTGTGTTATTTAGAAACATGTCAACATCATACAATGGGGTCTTATGGGCATCATTTCCGAGTCAGCATCTCAAACAAATCTAATCCTGTGTTTTTCCTGATTACACAAACAAAGGCTCTCACTGGAGCAGGAGATGCTAACATTAGCCTTATGAGTTTCTTTGTAGCCTAATCTTATTCCCCCACAATTGGATAAGCACGCCTTTGTTGTCAGTTCCAGCAGTGCCCCTGTGTGTGTGTGTGTGTGTGTGTGTGTATGTGTGTGTGTGTGTGTGTGTGTGTGTGTGTGTGTGTGCGTGTGCGCGTGTGCGTGTGAGTGAGCGAGAAACACAAAGACAGGCTTTCAGAGACGGCACTTGCACATGCTCCTCTGAGGGAGGCAGAATACATCACTACAGTGACAAATAGTGTCATCCCACCATGGTTGTGAATAACAACAGCATCTTTCACATTCACACATACACTGATTGACATTAGTTGACATCTGGGAGTTGTCAGTAACACGCATGAGACTACATGCATGCAGGCATGACACACACACACACACACAGACAGGCACACACACACACACACACACACACACACACACACACACACACACACACACACACACACACACACACACACACCACACACACACACACACACACACACACACACACACACACACACACACACACACACACACAAAACCTGTCTGCATGATAGAATTCAATCTTTTTTCCTCTCCAATTATCTAGTTATGTGCTGTTTATAAGGAAGGCATAAACAATTTGACATGCACATGAAATAGTATCTTTGCTTTGATATAAAAAAAACGAATATTATTTATAAATGAGCACGACTTCAAAACGATGTCACAAGACGGAAAAATCACACCAAATACCACAATGTGATTGTATATCTGATATTAAGAACAGGGAGTAATGAATCAACACAGCAACACATATTGACATTTTCAGTGTCTGCTGGTGGTCTCACTGATATCTTTGTGCAGTCATTTGCACCGATGACATTTGCGAAGCCAACAATAGCAAAAATACCCATAGAAATGAAAAAATAACACCTCTACGTCTTTGTTCATCAGCCCTGCCCTTATAAGAGCACTGACACCGCCATGTTTACATCCAGTCCAGGCCTGTAAATGGCATTCACACAATATCACCTTGTATGAATATCACATCATGTTCAGGTAATGAATGCCACATCAACATTTCCGGTGATTGATTTGTTTCAATTGTTAGTTTTTCATCACTTGCACAGGTGTGTGTTAACTTTTCAGTCCATTGTGTTTTGTCCCCTTCAATGCTATTGAGTAGCAACTTGTACTGTGGACTTGGATTACATGAAATACATTGTGTTTCTATGCACATATCAGACAGTAGTGCAGAAGTTAATGCAGCTCCTGTCTGGAGAGGACCAGGCGTAATGAAAAACCATGTCGGTCCTAAGTTTGAATTGCAAATAGCTGCAGAAACTCCTCTTTTAGAGGAAACTCGCCCCCATTTGTATAAGTCACCTAGAGGGCTTAACACCTCTGGAGTCTGAAGTCTGAACAGAGGAATGCAATTTTGGTATTAAATCTGTGCACGTACCTCAACTCTGTATCATGCCCATAGACATCTAGCTAACTGAATCACAAATACCACAAGATCCCTACAGGAGAAGTTGTCATGACACAATGATAGGAGGACAGACTGAATAATGACACTGACTCGTCCCCCAGCCTTATGCATGTATGACCAGAAGGTTGTGTCACGTGTCAGCATATGGAACAAGACAACAGAGATCACCTTATGTGACCTTTCTTGTGACTCAACGGTCCCAACACACTGATTAAAGCCTTCTGTATTTTCTCAGGTGACACGCTCAGGCTCACGAGTCACCCTTACTAACTCGGCCCTGAGCTTCAGAGGTGCGAACTAGGGCAAGACTTCAATTTAGCGAGACAGATTGCAACAGTGTTTTGCTCCTCCATCTCTCTATCCATTATTCATCCCTCCATCCTTCCATCCATCCATCCATCGTTCCTGGCTGTAGGCCATTTTCTCCCCAGTGGGACACCTCCATGTATAATGCAGCAGAGGCCCTATCATAGCCCTGTAATTGACATCCCCTGCCCAGCTCAGCTCATAGATAGGACACCGGTGAAACAGACCTGTAAGAGAGGCCACAAGGGAAATGTGATGAGCTAAGCGTGTACATGCGTGAAAATGAGTGAGTGAGACAGAGAGAAACAAAGACAATAAACTTCTAATTCAATAACATAAGACAAGACAAAAATTGGGGAAAGAGAGCAGAAATAAGCAGGATGGGGAGGAGGGGGGGATCAACCAAGATCTAGTGATGGACATAAATGGATAAGAGAGGGACAGAGAGAGAGAGAGAGAGAGAGAGAGAGAGAGAGAGAGAGAGAGAGAGAGAGAGAGAGAGAGAGAGAGAGAGAGAGAGGTGGGGGGGCACCCATTGGTCTGATACTGTGTGATCAGTTTTGCTCTTTCCTCCCCATGTGCAGTGTCAGCTTCATTAAGTGATAACTGTTGAACTGCTGTGACACAGAAACAGCAGCTTCTGTGTCACAGCACTTCAACAGAAATTTCACCCCTTTTGCACATAACAGCAATCCCATAAAAAAATATGAGCTTAAGACACAGACACACGGGCAGGGAGATGGGCAAGAAACATGAAAGACAACATACACACAAAGTAAAGCTTTGTCTGCTGTGTTGTGTTCAAAGGTTGGAGGTTGGCCTTTCCTAATGTCAGCTTACGGGAAGAAGCTTTGTCTGTTTCCCCTCCCTCTCCGCACAGACTGTGGGTTATTTTAGACACAGGGGCCTATTTGACCAAACTCCTACCATCGCCCGTTCTTTTTTAACAAGTCTGACTTCAAATGTCTGGCATTCCAGGCTGGCTGCAGATCAGCACTCTCCTCCCAGACGGGGCCCCAGAGGGGCCAGGCCAAATGCCACTCCATGTAGGGCCTGATCACATGCACAGGGGCCACCGTGGGGTCCCCAGAGAGCTACCCCACCCACATACGCTGCATCATATCCCAGCCTGAAGATAAATAGCCAAAAAGATATCAGAGGTCATCAGAAACAAGGAGGCAACACTGGAGTTGAGTCTGGAGACAATGAGGCTTTGTCACATTGGCACATGGGAAATTAGCAGTAGGTCTTAAGGTTATAGTCTAAATTCTAGTTGTCGCCAAGAGATAAACCTAAAAAGCATCATACAGAGTGTAGATATACTGGAGCTCAGCAGGGATCTGTGTCACACTGATGGGACCCTGGTGGCAGCTGCAGTAGAGAAGAGTACATTGTTTAGTGCAGAAAGCAAAGCTGTCCATCTTACAGTTACTCTGTGGGAATCACTGGAACCCCAAAATACCTCCACTTCGCTGTGATGGAGCATGTGATAAGCTAATGCTGTTTCACCAACACAATTTGAATCAGATTTTACTTAATATGGCAACAACGGCACCGAGCCCAGGGAAGTATTAACTGAATTACTGGTTTGGAGAGTTCTGGATAAGTTCCAGTGATATAAATGTTTTAATCGTCTATAGACAACACACACCAGTCTGAATGTATGTGCACGCAAGTCTTCCACAATGACCTCAACTCAATGTTCAAGCGGACTACTAATGTGGAGCCAGCAAAACAGAATCTTAACAAGCTGAGCCTGTATGCACCTCAGTAACCTGCTGATTACACACGTTTGGCAGCAACACGGTTTCAGAAATGTCTTGTAAATGGTCCAAAATGGGTTAAGACACTATGAGATACCCAGATAATATGTAGATTTCAACTGAAATGCTGGAGCCATTAGGGGTGCTCATGATTCACAGATTATTCTGGAATCAAGAATTTCACTGGTTAAGAAAACATTTAACCGATTACATAAGTGTGTAAATTCTATATTATAATTTCCCACGCTGTCTGTCTCTCCAGCAGCTTTCACGGTGCCCCTCCCCTTCACACACTTAGGTTGTCTCACATGTATATCACATGTATCTCACATGTATCTCACATGTATTGGGCTGTTTGCAGTGATGTGTGTCAAACGCATTGCTCTCTGGCTTATTTAAGCGTGTTGTTTATTTTGGGTTAGATACTTAACCTGGATTATTCAATATGAGATTCATTTTTGGGACTATCTGCTTTGAAACGTGGCCCTCAACTGTCTTGGATACAAAAACTAGGTGTAAAAGTTATTATGTTATGCTCCATCGGATCTTAGTTGTCATGTTCTTGAATAAAAATTAGCAGGACTAATGTATTTTTTATTTTTCTACTTTCTATATCTGACCACTGACTTTCATTGATTGATTGATGCATTTGTGTTTCCTTAAGGAACTACACAGCTTCCTTTACTTTAGCCTGTGGATAACTTATCTGTTATAACTTTGTAACTCTAAAACGTCACCAATGGTTTAATAGGGTATCATTGTGACTGATGCCCCCTAGTGGTGTTAATGGTTAATCGATTATTGATCTATTAGATACTTCAACTACCACTAAACAATTTTTTTTTATATTTGAATACCAACAGGCCATATTTGCCCTTAAGTTGGATTCTGTTAGGATTTGGTTACATCACCAAATACAGAGAACAAAGTTTAGTATGAACATGTCAAGTGGCAACTTGAGCAGCACCAAATTCATTGCATTTAATGGAGGGACACAGAAAAACAAACCTAATGTTGAATCTCATAAAAGACTGCAACATTCTCAGATGGTTAGATTGATGATAAGGCTGTAGAGTGAGGTGTAAAGTGGGGGGGAACAGGGCTGAGCAGATTAGCAGTTTCATGATGGGAAAGGACACAGGATCCACCTTGCTTGTGACTTCCTCCCCTTCCTCAATTCACACAAACCTGATGATACCAAACTCCATCTTGCCTCATGTTATAACGTCAGAACATTTTGCCAGGGGAGGAATCTGGTTACTGACCAACCACATGCCAACTGATACAGTATATATACATGCTGTGTGTAGACAAATGCAGTAAATATGTACTAGCTTTAACCACATGTCATACCTACAAGTGTGTAACTAACAGCTACAAATGCACAAACACATATACCAGCAGAAAGACCTGCACCCCCACATTATCACCCACACATACTTTAACCAGAGCTACTTTGAATCCGTATCAGAAGAGACGTGATAGCAGATGTTTGATCTGTCTTTCAACCCACAGTCCAGTATGTTCCTTGTTAAGTTTAGTCATATTCATATTCATCCACAACCTGATGTCAGGTCAGAGGAATGTTACTTGTGTGTGCATGCGTGCGTGCGTGCGTGCGTGCGTGCGTGCGTGCGTGCGTGCGTGCGTATGTTTGTGTAAGTGATGCCAGTGATGAGATTGGAAGCAAACAAGATAACATTTTTCTGTAATTGTGGTCTTCATTGTGGAATGCATAGCTGTGATGTGGCAATGTCTTAGAGATCTGGAATACATGCAATCATTTCTTAATTTATACTGTTCATTCATCATAACACAGTAAAGTTTCATATATATGTATGGCTTATCTTATCTTACTGCGTGTAATATGGTCCAAAGCTGATGTATCTAGACCTACTCAAGCCTCTTAGTTAGTCCAAAAGGACTTGTCAACATGACAGTTACTGTATATGACACAACCCACATCCCGGTCTCACTGTCTACTTGCAAAGGGCTATCACTCTACACAAAGCACTCAAGAATACTCTACTAAGAAAAAGACATTTTAAACATATTTTACATAGTTTTTTTGCTTGTAGGGCAAAAGAGTGAGTGAATGAAAGACTGAGGAGATGCAAAGTGAGACTGCGGGGCTGTATTCAGAGAATGAAAAGATGGATGGAGGTCAGATCGACCTGATATCAGCAAGTCTGCTCTATAGAGGGTACAGACTGCCACCTGGTCGCTCTGTCTTTTAGGCAATCCGTGAAGGTGATGGATATACTAGGGGTTAAAGGTGGTTGATGGAAATACTTTTGGAGGCCTTTTCAACGATTCCATTACAGACAAGCTTGGAAAAATGCATATAGCATTACTTTGACAAGTGACAGGGTACAAGAGCAATTTGACATTTCCTATTCACACCGAAGAAATGCCTTGAGTGTCAACAGGTATTTACACACAAACACTGTGAGTGAGTGAAGTTTAGGTTAAGAAGGATCCATAGTGGACAAAATGGTCAGCATGCAGTCAAAAATGTTATTACCAACACCTAGATTTTATTAGACTATATTTTACTTGACTGAAGCAAAATTCTGAAAGCCACCATGCTAGCAGAGTGGCTTGGAGCACAGCGCTCTGCCCTGGGCTAAAAGCAAAGCCAGACATTGAAAGCATTACCATTGAGCATTTCACAGCACTTTGTTTCAAATGTCTCATTTTGACCGGTTCAGCACAGAGGTCCCACGGACATTAAGCCGTCTGGCTTTGCACAGACAAATGAAATTACCCTCAGCCTCTGGGTTCCACTACCACATACACACACATACACCCCTACATGCACACAAAGAGCAGCGGCGTCCCCTACACCGTACAATGGACCCATCCATCACTCCAGGGAATGGGTCCTGTGGACTCATCCATTAGTCAGTTGAATGGGTGTGCAGTGACAGGCCTGTCTTGCCATAGCCTGTAATCCAGAGTTATGGAACAGTGTGCCGGTGTTACTGTTAAATGTTGCACTATATGCCAGCTGTTTCCAGCAGGACAGCAGGATCACATCTGAGGGCAGTTTAAAGCTACACGTGCACATTATAAGCATACACACACACACACACACACACACACACACACACACACACACACACATATATATTTCTTGCAGTGGGTATTGTTTTTAATTGTGCTGTACATTCAACAATCAGTTATCAAGAGAAGATGAGAATTTCACTCAAAATGATGCTAACCCAGACCACTCCTTTGAAAGCACAATACATGTTCATCATATAATCGCCCTTATCACTCACATGTGCCTGCCACCAATTTAAAATAAAGCAATAGTGGCGGTCCTGACTGTAACCCCAACCAATGTGCCAAGATTAACCCAAATCTGATAAAAAGCAGAGTTACTGCTGTGATGACAACACACCTGCTGCTACCATGTAGCCTGAGTGTAATGAACAAAGACATTACTTTGAACATTTATTTAATCATCCATGAATTACGGCTGAGCTGTAACAAGAACAATATATAGAAGATGATGTCAGCATTAGAAAATAGATAGCATTTACTGAGATTATTATTGAGTCCCAAAGATAAATGTGTCCTCTGCACTGAAGCCCTTCCTACCTGTGAGAAGCCACAGTGCAGAGGGGAAAGGACCAGGATGTGTGATATATATTGACCTTATAATATATATGATAATTTCGCCTATTATCACCCACATACTCATTTAATAAATATCACCAAGAATAGTCATATATAATTGTCAAATGTAATTACCATAATATATGGCTGTAGTATGGTCCCCATTATTACCATGAAGCCAATACTGTTTTGAAAACAAATCAATAGCAAAGGCTCTGACTTTAACCCCCAATCGCCCAATTTTGATCAATATCTGATTTATTTTTTTAAAACATGATCACTATGATAAACAAACACCAGTGAGTGCAATAAACCTGCCTGCTACGATATAGTGTGGGTGGAACAACTGTGCATCTGACTACCCCTATGGACAAATACCATGATCACAACAATCTGTCTCTATCTGCAGATAGAGAAGGAGAGCTGGGAGGAACAGGTGAGGAAGGTCCATAAAAGAACAACATGCATGGACCCTGGTGTCTTCATTATAAGCAGAGAAAAGTTTGACCAAAATAAAGGAGGGAAGAAAAGATGTAGAGTGCAGTGGTCAGTACTTATGTGGGTCTGGAGTTGATATGTGCGTTAAATTGAGATTGTGGAGGCAGCAGGGGGCAGGTAGAGGAACAGGGGGGCTGGAAACTAAATAAATAGCTCACCTAAAAAGTCTTTGCTATATGCAATCACTTTAAACGTGTGCACATTAGCCTCCCTCTCCCATCCAGGTGCAGGCATGCAGAGCTACCTATTCAACCCTCCACGCTCTTTTGTGCGGCGACAGAAGAGAGGGAGATCCACTCAAGTTGGGAAGAAAGAAACAACTCATCCTTGACTATTTGATTAACAACTGTCTCCCCTGCCAGAAATCTGTCCCCCGACATCCCACCCTCCCCACCCTGAACCCCCAATTGCCTTCTCAAAGAACAGGTCTCTGTCGCACACTTCTAGGGTTACCGCAAAGATCACACCAGAGTGAAGCGCAGAAAGGCAAGAAATCCACTGAGACACTCAAAGGGAGAGAGTGGGACAAGGAGTGGGAGGACTGGGAAAGAAATGGAGAAAGGAGGAACAGAGAAAAGAGGACAGGGTAGGTCAAGAGAGGAGGAATAGAGGGCAGAGGGAGGTAGGAGGTGCAATTCAATGAGGGCGCAAAGTGGCGAGGAATCATGGCCAGTGAAGTGGAAGCGTGAGACTGATGAAGATGAGGAGAGGAGCTGGGTGCGCCAGGTTAGGATTAACATCCTTTCTTAGCATTTTGTGGTCTGCTGTTATTATACAATTACTTACATTGGTCGACCATTTAAGATGGTAATGAGCCGCTACAGCTTTCCTTAAAATTAATGATCCCACCTTAACGATCAGCTTTACCTTTTCTTAAAACACCGTACCGTACCGTGCTTTCTGTGTGTTCAGGCCCATTAACTACAAATGATGTAGATTATTACTAACCAGTTTCCAAAGTATTCTATAAATTCTTCATCGCCCATGATCAGAAAATATACTCTCACAAACACACAGCTGCGTGATCTTTAATGGAATCGTTGTCTCTGGGGAATGTAGGAAATCAAAATAAACCTTTGGGCTGTTCCTTTGGAAACAATCAGCAGTAAGTTCTATACAGTTCTTTAAACGATGCACTTTAAAGAACTGTATAGCCCCCCCCTCCCCCTCCCCACGGCCCCAGACCTCACAATCGCTACTTCCTCCCAGCAGGGACTAAGGGCCAATGAAACTTCCTGCTAGCCCATAAACAAACTATGCAGTCGACTGAAGTGAAGCCGAAAATCCTCCAGTCCCACTCAGAGAGGTCAAGAGGTATATACCCGGCCACATTTCTTAGCAAGTGTCAGTGACAGCTATACAACTGCCTCGTTTGCTCATACTGCTAGTGGAACTAACAGTTTAACTACTTGCTCATATTTCTCCTCTTTTGTTCAGGCAACCATTTAATATCACATCTAATTCTTTGTTGGGGTGCAAATAAATATTCGGGCCATAAAAATGTTGTGTAAGACATGTGTGCCATGTGTTTGTGGCCAACAATAGTAACTACAACCAGTACAAATATGATACTGCAGGGGTCTGATATTGTCCAAATGGGTCCAGACGGGTTCAGACGTCATTGTGGCACACTGAGTACACAAGCCGACATCAGTACTTTCACAATGCGCATTACTCACACAAACAGAAGCGCAGGAAACAGCTTGTAAGTGATGCAAAACAAACTCACAAGTAGTGAAAGGCTCATTTTAACACTTTACAAAATGTGTGGAAACCAACAATCTCTCAGGGGCAGCAGATACGTCTTCATCTGGCCAAGTGGCAAGTGGAGAGATACCCGATTCTGTTCCGCAGTCCGCCACTTTAGGACGCCTGGAGACCTCGGCTTCAAAGAGGCGAGAGGAAGTGCCGTGCCCTTCCTGTCACTCCCAATCGAACCGAGTGACGTGGCCGAGATTTGATAAGGAGATTACACATCCACAGGCACATGAAAAACAAAGTTCTACTCATGTATTTCAAAGCGGATTCACCACTGTGCTCACTGATCGAAAACAAACAGTGGCCACTCTCTTTATTCCTCTCCTCATCATCATCAATCACTCACCTACTGTCTTTTTCTCCGCCTCAGTCTCCTTTTTAGTCTTTTATCATGAGAACACACAGGCAGAGGGATTCAGTTTCATATACAGTATCATCTGCATGTCTTATATGTATGATTATCTTCAACTAAAACTGACTGATGGTGTTCATCTTAAATTGGCTTTGCATAAATCCAGCGTAGTAGCGACTGAATTCCGGCCCCCGGAAGCAAGATTTGCTAAGCCTACAACCCTCTGTGTGTGCATCAGAAAACCTTGTACGTGGCACAGCCCATGAATCCAGACGTGCCCTTACATGACTTCTTAATCTTCGGTTTCCGCCCTCCCTCTTTGTACAAAAACTTCACGCCACTCTGAATCCTCCCTCTGCCCTCCCTTCTCTGTATCACACTACAAAAGCTTCATGCCTCCCTGCTACAGCTCCCTCGGCTTTCAGCCCCTCCACCCCTGCAGTTTCCAGTGGGGCACTGTACAAAAACTCGGCTTGGCTTGGTCCCAGGCACGGAGGCCCACATACCTCAAAATCTCGAGATTAAATAGCGCCAGTCTCTTGAAGTCCTTCCAGGGGCTAATGGCTTTTGTTGCTGGGAATAATCCACACATCCTCTCCCACATCCTGGGGGTCCGCTGGCCTGTCGCGAACCCTCTCTCCCATCTCCATCTCAATCTACACCTCCAGTTCAGTTGACCTCCCCGCCTCACTCCGGCACAACCCCGTGTTTAAGTGTGGAAGCATGCGGAACCGAACCACCCGCACTGATGGGAGGACACAGTGGGTTGACATACCGTTGAGACCCATGCAGGTTTTTATAGGGAGTCAGTGCAGGTGCTGTCTGAAGCTTAATGAAGGCCTTAAATCTTGACTGTCATTTACAGCTAACTGGAGTTTAGGCAGCAGGGTCAGGAGGTATAAGTGCCTTGGAGCAATCCTCATATGGCAAAGAAAACATACATCAAGCAAAAGAACAGCCTTTCTGTGTCAGTACATTCCAAATAAACACGGAAGGCTGAATGATTTTTCATAGATCAAAGAGTGCTGTGGTGCGGCGGTTGAATAAACATGCAAAGTCGAGCACTAGGTCTGAAATTTGACCCTTTGTTACTCTCCTACACAATGTTTCGAGACCACTATGACGGCAGAAATCCACACAGAATACATATCCAGGTATGAGCTCATGTCCTGTCTGAGGGACATTTTTCCAGAGGGACCGAGAGAGAGAGCGAGCGTGAGGGGCCAAGCAGTTTACATAATCAAAATTTGTTTAAAAAGGCCAGACATTTATGCTCTTTCCAAATTTAACTTCACTCATTAAACTACTGGCTGCCTGGCTCGCTCATATCCACAGTCAGACCATATGACAGGTGGGATTACTTATATGGTGGAAACAATATCAAATTTGATTTCCAGCAAAACTATCGCTTTTATGGCTACAGGTCAGAGTGCTTTGCCATATAAAGAAATGGAAAGAAGGAAAACCGGCGGCAAACACAGGGGGCAGGAGGAGTGTGGGACATTGGGAGGGCAGAGAGAGAGAGGCAGGAACAGAGGGATGAGTGAGAGAATGAATGAGAGGAAATAAAGAAAGGATCAGCAGATGCTTGATACTGCCATTTTTCATGATAGAAGAAAGAGAGGAAATGGGGGCGAGTAAATCTTGGAGGTTAAAAAAGGAAAGAGGGAAACGAGTCATTGGGAGCATAGAGGACACAGTGAAGAAAGGGAGGACGGGAGAAATGGACGGATTATCGCAGAGACAGGCGGGGAGTGTGGAAAGAAATGCATGGGGGTTGTGATGGTGAGGCTGATGCTTTGTGTCCACATACAGGCACAGTGTGCAGCAGAGTGCCTGAAACCGCTGCTGGTAAACAGCACACTACTGAGTGGCTTGCTGAGTCAATAACGCGGTGCCCAGAGGAGGGTTTAGTCAGCACTCCCATCAGAAGGGTCAAGGTTTGCGTTTGGCACTTGGGGGTCTTTGAGGGAAGGAAAAAAATGAATGGAAGAGCTAACAGACATGTTAGCTTTGGAGAAATAGGGATGGAGAAAGTGCAGAATAAGTAACTTTGGATGAGAGTGTCGGCGTCACGGCTTCAACGTAAACGCGCGAACAAGTGAATCAATGTGGTCGACTGTGGCAGCAGTGAGTGACGTCGACCGAGTCAAGCTTCGGAAAAGGGATAAAGGAACGGAGCTGTTTAGAATGGAAAAAGGATTAAATAAGAAAAGAGTGTAGTCTTTTAGGAATGGGATGAAGGATGGAAAAGGGTTTAAAGGAAAGGCACAGGATACAGATTTAGATATAGATACACATTCTGTAGTCTGTCTCTCATTGCTCTTTGTTTAGATTTCATCTGTGTATTTGATGTCCACATACAGATATAAACTTGGAATCTGAGTCCCAGGAGCGAGTGTTGAACTCTTTCATGTTTGGGGGAAAATGGATTGAAAAGAGGAAGGAGGGAGTTGTGGTTGTACTCTTCAATTCAGTAAATTGTTCTCATTAATTCTAATGCAGAGGTAAGGTAGGTGGGTTGGGGGGAGGTGAAATATGAAGTAAAACATTTATCACACCAAAGAATCTGAAGCTCCGGATTGTGAACGTTTTTCTTGGAAAACCAAACTGAGGCAGCAGAATAGAGAGGAAAAGTACCACAGTTCTTAATGTGCTGTAGTTTTGCTGTGGAAAATGTGAAAAAGAAAGTAACTCAGTGTTTAGCACAGCAGAAATATCTTAAAAACCATCAGCCACAAACCCAGAGGACACAAAGAATCAAAGAACATTTCAGGAATGAAACGCTTTTGTTTCATCCTGAAGGCAGCATGTAAACACATCAGACTGCTTTTGTTTCATTAAATCATCTATAGGTCAAACTAAAGCCTATATAAAGACTTTGCTTTACAGCTACAAAATGGAATCCTTCGCTAGTTTCTTCTTGTTCACGTTCACCTTTTGCATGAATTGCAGATTTCATTAGAAGCTGCTAAGTCACAATCCCTGTGCGCCTGATTAATGGAAGCTGGAGGGCAACTGCAAATACTCCCACACTCGTTCATCATAAAGCTACCTTCCTTCTCTCTGGCGCTTCCTTCCTTCCCAGCCCCCTTCCTCTGTCTTCCCTCCAGCCCTGAGCTCTGTGTACATCACCCCCTCCTCTTCCCGAGACGCCTGTGTCATTACCTGGCCATGCCCAGGCTGGAGAATCCTGCAGGGACGATGAGAACATCCAGACGAGGAAAGGGATGGACCCCAAGAACGGCGTGGGCTGCAGCCAGACATTGCGGCAGCAGCGTGAGGACACCCATCTGTAACAGGAAAGTTTGTTTTAAAATCGATACACCACTGATCTCAGCAGATTTCTCCATTTTCAGTAAATTTACATCCTAACTTGGTCACTGGCATTGTACATTTGGTCAAAACACTTTTTTAACACCATTTTAATCTTACTTAACTATAACTTGATGTACTTTTCCATGGATCATGTTCTATAGACCAATAGGGTCCATTCAAAGGCCTACAGACTGGACTGCTGCACCTACAGATCTGGTAAGTCAACTGCCAAATAGCTCAACAATATAACTATAACATACAAAAAAACAACATCAGTGATCAAGTTTTCACATATCTTTCCTAAAAGTCCCAGGAAAAATAGAACAAAGAAAACAACAGCATTTTTATTATTTTGTTTATCAACTGGCTTTAACTCTAGAGACGTCATGAGTAAGCTTTATGAGAAATAGCTGCTGTGTGTGAATATCTAAGTCTAATGCTCAGATTCTATAACGCTTTCAGAAAATTTAAAGATCTCATTAAGAGCAGCAGGAAAGTTTCAAGTGGCCACTGCGGTAATAAGGTCTAATACTTTTACCATCCGGGCAATTAAAAACTGCTGGCACCGTGACATAAACATTAACTTGTGCTGACTGTCAGTTTTCTAATCAAATAAAATATAATTAGCTGGAGTCTCAGTGGCTCTTTATCAAAACTCCACCTGGGCCTTCTGCAGCAGGCAGACGGGGGCAAACACACGGTGAGGGATCACCCGCTGGGATCTTGCCAACTGCTCGGTAAATCGACAAGGGTAGTCGCCATGGGAACAAGAGATGTCGTCATCCACCATGCTTGAATAATCAGTTACAGAGACCTCCTCGTCCTCAAGGGAAGAGTAAGAGAATGCAGAGTCTGAGCGGGTGGTCTGGTCTCCGCTGGAGCAGATTAAAACGGGAAGGAAAGTTTAATCCAAGGTTAACAAAGGGGAGTGAAAGAATGTTCTGTAAGAAAGAATACACATTGCTACAGGTAGAGGAGCCAACACGGTAAACTGTGCCCTTTATCCGTGTGCCAAATGAAAGCAATGGAAATATGGAATATATATGTCACAAAGTCAAACCGCAGAAAGCCCCAAAATATCAGAGCGTCCACACGCAATCTCTTTCACTCTAAATCCAATATCCAGCATTAACTCCATCCTCTGCATCAGAGCCGTTCCAAGGGTTTTCAGCAACATCCAAGTTTCCTTCCAGCCATTCAGTGAAAATAAAGGCTTTCCTTGTAGTGGGAGATTCCTGGGGCAGGCAGCAGGCTACAACTGGGCTGCTGCTGGAGGAAAACCATGAGGGGAGGAGGAGGATTACTGGAAACCCAGAGGCAGACCTGCCAATGCGGCGGGCAGCGGACAGGGGACCCCAGCCCAACCCTGCCCTGCCCCCAGCAAACCAGCCCAGGCTTATGCCCACGGGACAATACGCTGTACCAAATCTATAAAACTAATGTCAGCTTTCCTTTTTCTGTCTCCAAACCTAATTTCTGCAGGACAGACGTGCTTTTAGTCGTGTTGAACCCACTGCACTATGACGTACACGTCAATGTGCTTGTCATAAAAACTGGAGTGCTCCACCCTATTCATCGCCTGAACTTCACCTGCACCGCTAAGTTCGGTGAAATGAGAGGTTTGCCATGGAACGTCGAAGGGCCAGACTTGGGTTAATGGCTGTCTGGAGAAGAGGAAGTCTTAGGACAAGAAAAGAACACAGGAAAAATAATAAAATTACCTGCCAGTCTGGAGTGTGGAGCCCTTTACTGCTTCAGCACTGGAGCTCCCAAGTGAAGGCCCAGCCTCGTTCTGTACCCTCGGCCCGGGCTTAGAACCACTATCCATCCTGTCACTAACCCCACTGTCCAAGTCCATGGGAACATGTGTTGTGACTTGGCACCAGTGGCCCACAGCCAAGGTGAAGGTGGAGGCGGGCATGGGCATAGTGACAGAGTAATTCCAGATTAAGGAACCTGCAGACAGAGAGGGAACAGAAGTGAAATGAAAAGGGTCAATAATGAAAAAGAGATGGGATACAAAAGCAATACAAAAGATACATTCATTCAAAATAAAATACAAAATAAAGTGAGAATTGTCAGTAAAGCAAAAAAATAATAATATAAAGGAGCAATTAAGAATCATCTGAATAATCCTCCAATAAAGGCATGTGATTCTTACCTGTGTCCCCATCTGCAATAGGTATGGGCTGATCCTCTCCACTCATCAAAACCACACACTCACTGGGGGCCCGCACTGTTGCCTGCCATGTTGACATGGCAACAGGAGGCTCCTGGCAGGGGAAGAGGGCTCGGTTGTTGATGGGAGAACCGGCAGTGTAAACACACACCCTGCAAGGGTAAACAGAGGTAAACTATAAACAACCCTCATCGCAGTGCTGAAAGGAGCCAGCACATACGCACACATACACAAATTCATCCATACACACAAGCAGAGTATAATAGCCGGAGGGGCATTTCTGTGAATTAATGAGCCTGTCTTCCTTTATTCTAACATGGCAAGCTCAGAATATGACTGTAATTCAACTGGCACAAATAAGCGCCTGCATAATGCAGACAAAGAATGTGCCGAATGCCATCCGGTATGAAATATATTTAAATGTTTAGAATAATAACACAACACTATTGTTTCACGGTTCAACTCCTTTCTCACACAAACCTGTTGTCCTGGTCTTTGGTCCACTTTACAGAGCCTCCGGTGGGTTTGGTCTCATAGCAGATCCGGAGGACTCGAGGAAACTCCTGAGGGCATGTGACACCCTTCTTCCTCACCTGCAGGCTCCAGCGGTCCATATGGAACAGCAGGGAACCGTCATCCTGAGCACCGGGAGCGCTGCTACACTGGGAGAAGAGGCGATGCTGCTGCCTGCACTGGTTTGAGGGGATGTTGATGAGTTTCTGAATAAGGGCTGCAGACGGACTGATGGAGCCCACACCTGCCGTATCAGATAACAGCCCCTTTAAAAGGCTAGACATGGCTGACACAGAGGTGACGTCCACCTCTTCAACCTTTGACACGTCGAGGTCACAACAGTCCAGCACTAAGGTGAAATCACTGTTACTTGTGTTTTCCCATGATGCATCAGGGTGCAAAGTTTGAACATGTGTAGCTTCAGGTCCAGCTTGCACACCCTGCCCTCGTACGGCCTGATACTCAGAGCCTTCGCTTCCCTCTGTCTCTCCCATCCTGGTAGTATACTGTCCATTATTGTTGTCCTTCTTATCTTCCTCTATGCCAACTGGATTCCCATCTGCACTACTAAGTCCAGCACTGACCCCCTCCTCAGGGCCAGTCCTCAGGTCCGGGCAAGGCTCCAGAAACAAAACTACATTACCGGTGATGACCCTCCTGCCAAAGCAAACCGTCAGGTCCAGTACATAGTGCTGGACTAGTATGTGGCTGGTATTGGCCCGGAGTGGAAGGTCAGCCATATCTGGGTCTACGTCCTCATCAGGCTCCATGTCACACACAGTCAATGTGGTCAAATGTTAGCAAAGGAACCTGGAAATTAAAACCAAGCTGTGACTTAAAGGTTTGATTTGTTCATGTTCTGGTTTTGTGCATGTTTATGCAAGTTTAATACAAAAGTATTGGTGGATATTCCATTGCATCCTGTCTGACTGAAGTATGTGAGAAACATTCTACCAGAGTGCAATGTCATGGAGCCAAATCTGTCAGATGCAAAACACACCACATATTTCACTCGTATTCCCAAAACACTGAGATAAATGTTTTGCATTCCCATTTTCATCTGTTTATAGCAAAGTTCTACCAAACCTCCTCAACCCAGCAGCAGGAAGAACTAACTAACTCTGAAATCTGGTCATATCCTGTATTGATGCTTCCTATATGCGTCTCTGCTGTCAGGATCTATCCATTTAGCTCGCTCCAGGCATGAAGTAGGCTTGGCAGGACAGAGGTGCAATTACCATTTACAGCAGGCATTCCTCAGAGGTTCCTCAGTGCAGTAGCATAATCATGAAAAAAATAAGTGAGCAGAGAAATTATCAGAAAGTGAGCTGTAAAGAACTTCAACTTGGACTTCGTGATTATTGACTGTGTTTCTTATTTCACAGTTATATAATAACATAGTTGTGGGCTGGTATGGGCTTGCTGCAGTATTATCACACACAGGGAGGTTTTGAACTTATTGTAAACTATTTCCTAGTGTTTGGTGTTTATAGCATGCCAGAGAGCAGGTAAGAGCCTGTCTACACTCAATGACCCCTCACACATACCACTGCTGAAGGGTTCGGCTTTACCTGGGCTGTTATGATGGGATGTGATGTGATATATAGGCTGCCATAGAGCTGAATGTGTGCCTGCATGAAGCTGGGAACAGGCATCCACAGCAACAACCTGCATCCTGGTATCCTGCTCTAATCAGCTGTTACAATGTCAGCTGCTATAAAAGAGCTCAACCAGCCAAGATGGGGAATAATACAGTAAACAGTGCAGTAAACAACACTAGCAGGCGAGTGAGGTTTTAATAACGTTTATTCATGTTTTGTTCAGGCCATTGAGAGCTCTGAAACTTTATCTCGCAAGTAAGATGAGCGTTGTCGTGATGAACAAACTCACCGGGCGTAACTGCAGCAAGTATTGATAAGAGGTTACAATGTAGCTTCCGGTGTTGTAATAACGTAGAAAAATAACTTACAGGTACCGTCTAACATCAGAGACACACTGAAGGGATGAAGTATTACAACTAACCTGCGTCTGTATCTGGCGGCATATTGGGGCGACTGATTATGGCGTCATACACAGCGCGACTGCAGCGGGTTGTTATGAATCTTTTCCTGCCTCATGACGTCAGTTTGTAGTTCTGCCATCTGCGTCTATATGTAATGATATTGCCAAATATCAATATAGACCCAATAAACGTTATTGAAACCTCGCTCGCCTGTTAGTGTTTTTGTTTAACAGCCGTGTGGAAATTACATGTATAGAGACGAACACACAAGCACAAACACAACTTGTTTACTCTGGACACCTCTGCAGTTACTGTATTATTCCCCATCTTTGCTGGTTGAACTCTTTCATAGCACCTGACATTGTCTGTAACAGCGGATTATGGTATGTAATATTGCCAAGTATTACTTAAAGACGCCAATACTAACCTTATTATTCAATTATCTTTAACTCATTGATTTATTTTTGCTTTATACGATCTACCGTTTACAAATATTATGGTTTATGACGATAATATGTCTTATTAGCCAACATTTGTATTTCTGAATAATTTCCCAGTCTGGGATCAATAAAAATATCTATTTATCCATCTATCTAATATTATGAAACTGTCATCAGAAGCCACAAATATAAACAATTTAAATAAATTCAATTGGAAAACAATTATGTTCTTCTGGTTATTTAGTTTGAAATGAAATTGGTGTTTAGATACTATGATAAGTACATCACAAAAAGGCTTTTATTAAAAAATATAATTACATGGCTACAAAATAAAAAGTCAATAAGTACAGTTAGGACAAATGTACATATATTACATTTTATTCTGGTGCACAAGCTTAACATTGTATGCATGACAAGACATTTAATAGACAACATTACAACATATGAAACAGATGACGAAAACAATACAGTTTCCAGTAGTCGAATGCCAGTGATGCATCTTAAAACACAAACTCAGCAATAAAGAGGATGTCTCAAAAATAGCTGTACAATTTAAAACAGGACCCCAGTTGGAGAATTTCATTTATTTTCCTCCAATTAAGATATTTAGACTATTGAAGAATGAATAAATAAAGAGAGCTACTTTTCAAACATCCAGCTACAATAGAACAACAAATGAGTACATATGGAGCTTCTGGAATGTGTTCTGAGGCGAAATATGTGTGAATGTGCGGAGTGAAGTGTACATCTCATCTCTGCTAAAGTATCTCAGTTGAAAAGTTAACAAAGGAATTCAATTTAGCACAGTTACCAAATCATAACCATTCAATATCATTGTTTCTATTATCAATCCACAAATACATTTCTTTCAAATACGATGCAAAATGGTTTCTCATAAATTTGTTAACATCTAATTTGTAATAACATTCTGTAATACCTCCACTATATACATAACATGGATCTAAAAATAAGCCCTGTGTTTTGATTTAGGGCCTCAAGCAGGACTAAATCTGTGTTCAACTCCTGTGAGACAACCCCTAATAAGTTAAACTCTGCAAATAGCTACATGGCCTCCAGGAGTTACCACAGGAGTTTGCATCTATTTTTCAGTGCATGAATCTATCCATTGTTGCTCTACCTGGTACCTTAAGCATATACCAGAATCAGTTATCACCGAGTACAAAGTGACTTCAGTACACTAGCAAAATATTCTTTTACATCTACACAGCGCGAGTACACACGCATCCATTCACACATTTACACACTTGCACACACACATTTTTAGCACGCTTACAGGCCCTGGGCCAGCAAGGACCTCATACAGAAACTGTAATCTGCTTCGCTGGCAACGCAGAAATGTTTGCAGCATTATTAGGACTTGTAATTATCTCAAAAGAAAATACAGAGAACAAAATGCATCTGAAGATCCAACATTTATGATTAAGTGCTTTGCTTCAGATCTCATGGATGTAATGTGCTCATCTTGCTTGCCTCCGTATCATCCATGAAATAATTAAAATGGACATACAGCACCTGTATTCATGACTAGTGAATGCTGGATTGTCACAATGTACTGTGCACCTGCACAGACCATCACCAGTGGTTCCTTTACTCCTTTCTCTCTCCACTCTCATCTCATCTCCTGTCTTCCTCTTGCTGTGGTGTGACATCCATGCCTGCATGCCTCTCCAAAGAGCTTTCTCAGACAAGCTGTAGCATCTCAGGAGTTTTCCTCCGGAGCTCTGCGGAAACTTAGACGTTTGAAGGAATCCCTGGGAGCAGGAGAGGACAGTGAATTTCATGCCACTTTATATGTATTTATTTGTAATAATTAATATTTTTTAATCTGTTGTTATTCAGTCTGTTCTGCACTTTAACTCCATTTTCTTTAATGCCGAGTACTTTGCACAAATTTCAATATGCTGTTGTTGTTGCCATGTCACAAGGAATTTCAATGTACAGAATGACCCTGTGTTTTACTGTGCAAATGACAAATAAACTTGAACTTGAATGGTGATTGGGAGGAAGTATGGTCATGGCAGGCTGGTATAAATAAGGAAGGTACATGTTCCTGTGATCAAGGCAAAGTAGACAAGTAGAAATTGAAATGAATACTGGACCACAAATTACAATTTTGTATTAGTTACCCAACCCCTCTAACCTGGAATGGCAGATGGATTTTAGATGTACTTTTACTTAATAAAACACTTCAGCAGAATGTTCATCAAGACCAAGATTTTTGTTACTGACTAACTGCACAACCTGGCACAGCTTTCCTGTTCCTACAGCTTCAGAAACCATAATACACACCTCACGTGTTTTCACCTCAGTCTCTCATATCAAACCAGCGCTGCCCCTTGATGCAGTGTGTATATTTACCTGTTCCCCAGGTGAGGCTTGATGATGGGCTTATAGAGCTCAGGAATCTTCCTCACTAGCATGGGTCTCAAGCTCTCTCTCAGGCGGTTATAGTTCTTCTTCAGCTCCTGCTGGTATTCCTTCTGGTCTGACGTGATCAGGTGCTTATTCTTCTCAACTGCCTCACCACATCTGCAGGACAAAGTTAAGCAGAGTGGATTCAGCTGTGTGTGCATGAGATGAAGACAAGAGTTGAATGCATTCTCCTGCCCTTTGAATGCAATGCACTAACCTCAAACTAGAACAAACAACCAACACACCAGTCTGGCAGTAATTCCCTCTCCATCCTCTTTGAAGGCTTAGGATATGGACTATTTCACACTCTGTTCTACACTTGACATTAATTTGACTCCATTCTGAAGGGTAAATGCACTCAGCTGTTTGAAACTCCACAAGTATCTCTCCTAAAATGTCCTACTACAACTGACAGTCAGAGGGACAAAGCAAAATTAAGAAATTACACAAAAAACCCTTGAACAAAACAATTTCATTACAGCAGAACTCGAGAAGCTCAGAAGGAAGTCCGGGCGGAGGACAGGTATGGGGTCTGCCCACACTCCTCCATCGTGACATGTATAATGGCCAACATACAGACCAGTCTGCAGGAAATTAAAGAGACGGGATGATTGTAAACACATGTCAGAGTTTATCTCTCAGCTTTTAATGAGGATAATATGGAAGCTGCCGTGTGGTGTAACATTATACAGTAAATACGCTGGGCAGGTTTAAGGACTGCTAACTGGGGCAAAGAGTTTAAAAATATGAAAAAGATCTGCTGATAGGTAGCTGGCGATCTGGAAATGTGGAAAACTATGACTACACATTCTTCATAGCAATAAAGTGTCCTCGGTTTGATCCATTTTGCATTCGTTATCACAACCCAGTTTTCCTTGCTCCATTGGAAACTAATAACGTTTAATAAATATGCTCAGCACTTTTGGAGCAGCCAACTAAAACGTCTGTAACAACTCTGATAATGGGCCTTAATAACATTATTCAGGCTCGGGAGTAATGCAAATGTAAACCGGCAGTGTAGAAATGGAACTCAGCTTTTGTGAGTAAAGGGGCAGTCAAAAAAATACAGCCTGTGTCAAACTCTTGCCAATTTGAGGGTAAGCAGGTGGATAGAACATGGATGACATCATAATCAACCCCCAGAATTCACCCCCCATTTCTCAGTTTGTAAAAGTGTAGAAGTCTTGGTAGTATGAAGTGGTGAGAACAAGCAGCTACACGCAGGTCTGATTGGCTTGTTGATTAAAGGAAAGAAAGGCGTTAAAACTGCATTTGCATGTGTTTTGGTGGAGAAAACAACAAGCGGAGCACTTTCAAGCTTCTTAAATGGACTTTCTACAGTGACGTGCTGGGGGAGGCTGGCACAAACAGGGCATAGCGCCAGCTTGGCCAGGTTTAGGACAGAAAATAAAGCTTTCTGAATCTACAGTAAATATTTGCCAACCTGCCTGAAGCAATTCAGTGCAGCTGGAATGTGACAAGGTTTGAAAATGAAAACCACCTTCCGGATGCAAGCAAGAAATTGAAGCACACACAGGGATACACAAAAACATAAACACACACACTCAGGTTTGCCTGTACACACGACATACAGAACAGTGCATACACCCTGCACCAAAGCAACACACACACACATTGCTACGGGCAGGATGGCTTAAATTATGTTATGAATATTCAAAATGTAATGAAACTCCTGGGAAAAATAAACCTTTTGCGAGTTCAAAGGAAAAACAGCTTAGTGGTATTGGAGGAAAAATATCTTCCAATGTCCTGTGAGGAATGAAAACAACAGAACATCCAATCACAATAGGTTATAGTCACTCCCAATACAGCAACCTGTTCGAATTCTCTGGTATGCAATTTACTGGTTATTATCACGTCCATTTCTCCACCTCAACTGACACTTTGCTTAACCAGCAACATGAAACCACATGTGCTTATGGTTTCCCTTTTATCTTCAGACACTGACAGAAGTAATGGCGTGTTTATAGAGCGCTGGAGAAGGGGATTTAACTCATCCTGATGCAAGTCTCGCAACCACAGCGTCCTGTGCACCCAGATCTCTTTGAAGTATTGTTCTACACTTCCACCTACTGAGCCAGAGCCAGGCACTGGTAACACAAAGGGACCCGGAAATGCAAATTCAAGAGAAATTGTTCTCTTTTGCGGTTATTGCTTACCGTGAAAGTTTGGGGTTTGCTCTTTGTTTTGTGAGATTCAATCATGGCGCGGTGCAATATATAAGCACTAAGGAGGAGCATCTCTGATCAGATCTTACCTCATTATGAACTCTTTGAAACAGAGACGCAGTTTGTTGTGGTGACGAAAGAGCTTGGGATCCGCCGGGATCTCATTCAGGAAGACCTGGGCCACCTCCAATGGGCCCTGCAAATGGAAGAAGGAGCGAAGAGGAGGGAGACAATACAGAAAAAGTAAGAGGGAGGAAGGAGAGAGAGGAAGAGCAAGTGTTTGAGGGCGTATGAACAAAGGCAGGGGGAATAAATGTCCCCCTTACAGAGGGGGGAAATTACTTTCAAACTGAATGTCTTACACAGCTGAGGGCCAAGAACTGGTACACGAGGAAGAGATCAGATCAGAGAGGGAGCCGTGATTAGAGTCCTGCACGGCTAATGTCACTACTAGTCCTGCATACAGCCGCCATTTGGCTCCCATTTACCCAGTATGAGATCTTGTTATGCTAACTTATATTCATCATAAAACCGCAGCACGCTCACACATGCCGCCTGCATCACGACAGGCACAGTTAAACAGCTCTGATTAGCATCATAAACGCATTGGGCCTCAGTCTGAGCTGTGGGTCGACACACACAAACCCAGTCTCCTGTACTGATTACAGTGGAGAGTTATATGTTTACGGAGCTGCTGAGCATTAGGGTTATGTATACAATCATCAGGTCTGAGCGGGGGGACCTGTCAGATTAGACGATTGAAGATAAAGTGTGAGGGGAGGGAGATGCAGAGACGCTGTAGCTGGCTTCATCATTACTCTAACATTCACCATGCTGGAGGGACCTGGAAGCGATCAGATCAAAGGGACCTCCGGTTCAGCATGGCGGGCGGCGCAGACATGAAAGGAAGACGGGCCCATGAATTGACGTTTTAACTAAATCAGTGGAGGAGCAAAGGAGGGATTATGGTTATAGATGGGTGAAGGCTTTGATGTGTGATCACTGTCATGTCTCCCACCTGCACATGGTGACTACAATGGAAACCATAAACATGATAAGATAAATAGAGGTTAATTATTCTGGTCTATTTTCCCCCACATAGTAGCACTTAAAGTGATAAGGCAGGAGTTCCACAAAATGTAATGATATGGGGGTAAGGTCGGAGCATTTTGGAGATATTTTGTGTTCACTTTAAAGGTTACAGTCCTTTGAACGGACCCTTTGTGCACGTGTTCAGTGGATCCATAATGGCCCAATTTGATCCACTACGGGTCCACTACAGCCTGGTAAGTGGCAGCGGCCAAGTTCGGCGAGAAGTTTCCCCAACAAATCATGAAGGTTTGTAAAATCACAGATCACTTTAACACTGGGGGGGTGAAAAACTTGCGAAACAAACTTCAATCCCATTGAGGGGAGCGCCAGTCATTTGGTTAATGATGGTTTGATCTTTAATATCAGCAGAGGGGGACACAGACGGTGTTACCTGGTTAACGGTGGCTCCCACTGAGCCTTGCAGCAGCATCTGTAACATCTTGGCGTCAGGCTGTTCTCTGTGTGTGGCCACAGCGAGCTCTCGCGTCTTCTTCTGCATGTCCTCTATGGCCACCTCGATGGGAGTCAGGTCAAACTGGAGACGAGATGAAAGAGAATGTGATGATGACCAACATTTAACTCTGCACACAGAGGAACGGTGAGCCATTATGTGCGCTGCTCTGAGGCGGATGTTCAGATCTTTATATGTTCTCGTTGTGCTTTTAGAAAGTGGCAGCTACCTCCTCCTTCTGGATGACATTGATGCGAGTCTTGACGTAAGGGAAGGCATGCATGGTGGTGAGGATGGTCTTCCTCTTGTACTGCTCGTTGAGTTCGCCTCGCGGCCTTCCGCTCTTGGTGAACGGTGTGGTGTACATGAAGCGCCGGAGGTTGAAGTTCTTCTCGAAGTTTGTAAGTCGGTCTTTCATCTCGTAGTCATCAAAGAAAGGTTCCACAAACGTGATCTGGATGTATGCCTGGACAAGAGTGACGCTTTAGCTACAGTTTCCTGATCAGGTTCACTATAAATGCCTCAATTTACAATCAAACATATGTAAAAACAGCGTAACATTATATTTATATACCTTGCTGGGGTTGAGTTGTTTCCGATCCACTGGAGTGGAATCTTTGATCATCACCAAAGTGTCGTCTCCAAAACACTGGCTGTAGAAGTTCTAGAAATGCAGGAGAAAATGTAGTATGGTAGAGAATAAACATTATAGAGGATCAAAATTATAATGGAATCATCAAACACTGTTCTTTGCATTGCTTGATGTGCCTTGAAAGAGCACTTAAAAGTAAAAAAAAGCACAAGCATTTCAATTAACTGATTCATAAATAATTGAGCGGAGTCTGAAGTTCACCAAACCATTTTTGCTTTTAAAGTTTAAACAAAAGACACGTTTTATGAGTTCACAGGATCTAATTGTAAAACCCAAGAACAGGCGGTTACGTTAATGGATACTGATACTCCGTCTCTCAGCTATTGTGACAGTCCTTTAGTTCATCGGTAGCTACACTACCTTCACCTATCACACATTGACTAACAACATGCATGTCCAAGCATGACACACACATACAGACATGGATACAGACAGACACTCCTCTCTCTTACCTCCAGCCTGTCAGATATCTCAGGCAGATGTGTGATTCTTGGCTCCTTGTAGATGAATTCCCGCTCATCCAGGTCTCCAAACTTGGCCCCATAGAAACCCACTCGAAAGTAGGTCCCAAACATCCTCTTATGACCCTTTGGTGAAAGAGTGAGGATTTTAAATGAGGCCTCTGACATCAGCTTGTAGCTTTTCACAAAGCCTTTACCGTGAATAACACTTATCACCATGGTAACATGCACAGGCAGCACAATGCTAAAAGAAAATATACTTTTGAAGGATCAGAGGCAACTAGATTCATTTTTAAGGAATAGATTGAATGTGATCTCTAATACTCCACAAATCCAGTGTGGTTTATGCTCGAAGCCCTCTGACGTGGAAATGTGCAGTTGTTACCTTCTGCATGATGTTGTCAAAGGCTCTCTGGAGTTTGTCATGAGTGGACGCCAGCTTTCTGAAATCCCTGTGTGCCTCCAGGATCGGTATGACGATCTTGTAGACCTCATTCACCGCCTCATACAGGCCACCCTGACGACATAATTCAGTTAGAACACCATCATATAAACCGCTGAAATTCAACCAGTGATGCATTTCAGCTATTTTCAATCTGGTTTGTTTGTATGCTATGCAGCTTAACACGTTAACCCTTCGCACGCAGTTGTCTCACATTGCTGAAGAGTTCAGCAGCCTGCTCCAGCAGCCCGACCAGGCCGCTCTCGGTGAAATAGCGTCCCGAGCACACACCGTCCTCATCTGGGGACAGGATGTCATCTGACACCGCCGACTCCTCTAGCACGTTGGGGGAGATGTTCTATGGAGGAAATCAGTTAAGCCATGAATCAATTAGCCCTCTTAATCTACTAATCAATTGCCACCATTTAAATAAGGAGACGTCCTACAGCGGGAAGGGGAGCTAATTGGATCACCGTCCAATCAATGACGTGCTGACTGCAGGTAAGGATGTCTTGTACCTAAGCACAGCAGAGGTGTGTGTGTGTGTGTGTGTGTGTGTGTGTGTGTGTGTGTGTGTGTGTGTGTGTGTGTGTGTGTGTGTGTGTGTGTGTGCGTGTGTGTGTGTGTGTGTCAGTTCATAGATAACACATTATAGCTACTGTTAGACTGTTTGTTTTCAGTTTAGGGGAGCAATCTGTTCACATGTTGTGTCAGGAGCAGATATGGCTTTTTTTCCTTCAACTTCAAAGGCATCGAGTCGAGCGGCGCTACCCGAGAGGCCAGAGAGTACGTTGACATGTGTACAGCTCCCCCCTCTGGACGCACAACCCACTCTAGCATGCCTCCTTGGGGAGTGTGTGGTGTGGCGTTAGATGCAGGGGAGGGCCTGTTTCCATTCAACAAAACAACCAACAGCCACCACACAAAACTGATGACTGCTGATGTGTGTGTGTGTGTGGGTGTAAATGTGTACCTTGCTTTGTTTGTGTTGCTGATTATTTCCATGCTTTTTGTGTGCATGAGTGTGCGTGTGTGTGTACAGATCATATAGTGGGCATCTACCTGGAATGTGACACTGCCAATGGGCAGGTACTTATGATCCTCCAACATGCTGAGGTACTCGGCCACCAGGGCGGCGGCGTGGATAAGACACATCGCCGACTCAGTGTAACACTTCCTGTTGTTGTGTTTCTCTGCCATGTTCTGGAGCCAGGTCAGACGCAGGTCAGGGGACGTCTGATAGCCCTTTGCAATCCTGGGGGAGGAAAAGCAAAGGAGGTAATTGATGAAGTTTGAAGAGTTAATGCAGCTGTGGAATGAACATAAGAAATACATCAGAAGTTACTGAATGCTGCTTGTGTAATAAAAATATGGAAAATGTATAAGGCCTAACAACCCAGACCACAGAGAAATAGGAACCAGCAGTACGACATGGAGACGAGCCATGGAGTGAAAATGGAGACACGAAGGGAGAGAGAGAGATAGTGACGCGGCAGACAAGGCGACGCAGGAGGATTCGGAGGAATTCTCATTTCTTACCTGTACATGAGGTCCATGAGCATCTCTGGGTCTTCCTGGAACTCCCTCATCTTCACAGTGTCTGACAAAATACTGTTAAGGTTCCTGAGAAGCTCGTCCACCTGAAAGATCCGAGCAGGAGAGAGAGGCGGCATGACACAAGGCTACGACACAAAGGGCATAATGTGACGATGTAACAACTGATTATTTGGATTGGGCTGATTGTTGGTTACCTGCGAGGGCAACTGAGTGTTCTGCATCTCTGTGTCCTCCTCTGCGTAGGCCAGGATGGTGCGAAGGGAACGCCGCAAGTATTCCTCCTGGAAGTCTGAGGACTTGCCCACCAGGGAGGCCAGAGACATGGTGACCTGCATCTTCACCCTTGAGAAATTCTAACCACAAGTCAAGAGATTTGTGTTATTTCACTTTAATTGATTGCAACATACAAATGATCAAATCAGAGTTTTAACACCACCAAAATATGAGCCAGAATTCCCAATTTTCCTGAATTCTTAAACTAAAGGCTCCATAAACAGGATTATAATGGAATCTAAGAGTTAACATTATTGTTTTGTGCCAGTTTAGATGTTTTTGGCCCATTAGGACAAATTCTGCCTACCCCTGATCTAGACTTTTATCTTGTACTTTGACATTTAGAATCTTTAACCAACAAAAATGAGCAAAAAGTGTTTATTTATGTCTCTAATGTATGTTTGTGTTTCTATACCTCCTTTTTTCTCAATGCCTGTCCAATATAACAGGTCTGAGACACACACACTGTGTGTGTGTGTGTGTGTGTGTGTGTGTGTGTGTGTGTGTGTGTGTGTGTGTGTGTGTGTGTGTGTGTGTGTGTGTGTGTGTGTGTGTGTGTGCGCGCGCGTCTGTGTAAGTCTCATCTATCTCCAGCATGAGCAGCTAAGCGGGAAATGATCTCCCATTAGCAGAGACATAATCACCCATGGATCATCTCTACGGCCCCATTCTGTTCAAGTGAGCATGGAGCCTGAGACTAACCACCCATCACTGCCCCCTAACTTGATGTTAGTGTATATATGTGTGTGTGTGTGCGCGCCACCTAAAGTAGCCTAAATGATCAAGCTAAATTCAACACCACCTTCCCATCTGCCTCTTGTCCTTCGCCGTACGTCTTTTCCGAATCAAACTTTAACCAGAGATATCTGCTATTATTGATTCACATGGTGGATTATTTTCTCTTTTATTACCACCATCTGATATGAAAGCAGAGGCAGGGAGGGATGGAGGGACGGCGGCATGTGTGTTTTGAAGAAAGAAACACCAGGGCAGACAAACGGACACAAACATAAACAGAGACGTGTAGAGCCCAAGTTCCCTGTGAGTGAGTCACATGCTTTATACTCATGAATATGCTAATTCAGATCAATTCAGCTCCTTCTGTGTATGCAACACAGACAAAAACATATACACTGGGACACGCAGAGGGGAAACACTCGCTCACTTTAGATTAGAGATATGTGTGTGTGTGCGTGTTTCTCTGAGTGTGGGAGCTCTGCAGCCTGCCGTCTGACTTTCATTACAGCATTCAGACAGTAAACACAGGAAATATCAAGCTGGATGAGAAAATGAAAGAAAATACTCTTTCCTAAACCTCTTTCTCCTTCAGATTTCTCTGTCTCTCTCTCGCTCTCTGTCCCCTCTGTCACCGCCTCACCTCTGTCAGAAACACTCCCTTCTCCATCACCAGCTCCTCCATTCCAAAGTCCCTTTCCCCCCCCCCCCTCTGCCCTTAAGGTGCATATATTCAAACACACACACAGATTGTCTTGTATTTTCACACACACACACACACACACACACACACACACACACACACACACACACACACACACACACACACACACACACACACACACACACACACACACACACACACACACACACACACACACACACACACACACACACACACACACACACACACACACACACGTCTGGCTGTCATTAGTTAAAAGGGGCATAGGAACATGGGGAGGCAGACAGTGACATATCTCTCTGCTCTCTACCCGAAGACACATCATTCAGCAGAAAGTTTCTGCGGCACGCTCGAAATAGACATGGAAAAGACATTAAAGCCGAGGATGAGAGGAAAAGTGGAGAAGATAGAGTGAGATCTGTGCAACTCTATCCTTGTACGTATGTGTGTGAGCGAGCGAGCGTGTGGGTGTGTGTGTGTGCGCATTTCTGTGAATTGACATCACTTATGGTGCATTCTTATATGCACTTCAAACTAAATTTAATCAGACAGTAATGTGATTTCTTCTGTGAAGTTCAGTATTAGATCATGTGTAATTTGACAGAAAAGGTAGGAAATGTCTGGCAAGTGTGTGTGTGTGTGTGTGTGTGTGTGTGTGTGTGTGTGTGTGTGTGTGTGTGTGTGTGTGTCCTTACACTGGCGTTGCTGTAGCTGTATCTCATGATGAGGTACAGTGTGGCACAGGCCTGGCTCCTGTTCTCATCAATAGGGCTGCTGCAGTACTGAAGAACCTTCTGGCACAGGTCTGCACACTGCTCTGCCTCTTCCTCGAACAACAGGTCCCCAAACTACACACACACACACACAAGTGCATATACATGAGTGATTCTGGCTTGTACCAGCAGGCACAAATAAATAACAAAATTCAATTTAGACACCGATCGCACATGCAAACATGCAAACAAACGACAACGCGACGGCCCGTTTACAGACATGTTCCTCTTCTTTACTGTAGTTCAGGCCGCCTCGTTTTTGTAACTTTGTTTTTTTATTGACACAAAAAAATTATAAAAGGACCAACAATGGCTGCTGACACAAAAACAATACACGCCCATTGGAAATGTCTTTATGTGCGTCCATTATGCAAATCACGTCTGCACACACACGTACACACATACACACAATGCTTTAAACGTGTACCTTGACTATAAGCGCTCTGAGTGTGCTGAATGTGTGACCGAGGAAGGAAGAGCTCTGGTTGCAGGTGAGACAGTGGAGCAGCACCTTCAGCACCCCACCCACCACGTTGTCCTTACAGTCAGCCAAAGGTGCAGCCTGGGGGGGGGGCAGTAAGAACCAGCAGTGAAATTCACACACACACACACACACACAGGATACTTGAAACCTACCACCTGTGCCAATAGGGTTAAAAACAGTTTTCACTTCATTCAATCAGCCTCGTCAACGTAAATACAAACATAACATCCTCAATCCTCTAATATCAACTATTGTATCAGATTAAATATTGTCCATGATTCTCCTCAATGTACTTTGACTAACTGTTCTGACCTGTACGATGGTCTCAAGCAGGTCCAGCACTATAAGGTTCGCCTCTGTGGCCAGATTCCCGCTGACCAGAGCCTCCTGGTCCAACTCTGCCTTGGTCCTGATGCAGAGAGGCGAAACAAAGATGTGACGTATGGTATATTGGGATAGAAAGGATGGAGGAAGGCAGGAAAGGGAACATGGGAAGATCAGGACGTACTTGTCTTGCCGGTCGTTGGTCTGTCTCCACTGCGTAAGGTCTTTCCTCCAGCGCAGATTCTCTCTCTGGCCCATGGTCCGATCCATTCCTGACAGGGGTCAAAGGTTAGTCAAGCAGCCAATCATTAAAGACGGACTAACAGGAATCCATAGTCAGTCATTCTCCATTTGCATCTGAGATGGAGAGAGTTTGCACATAGGGTGCAACACGAATGTGAAAATCTACAGCGATGCTCCGAATAAACATTTTGATGTTTTTAAATTCGGAGACGTTTTTGCAAAGACAGACGCTACCTCCGACTCGTTTCATCATCTCCCCGCGGGCTCCCATCCCCCTCAGCAGGGCTTCTTCCAGCTGCATCTTAGCCTGCTGAGACTTCTGTAAGGCCTGGGTGCTCACCTTATCACTGCTCTGCTTACCCTTCAGAAACACACACACACTTTCATCAGGTGCGGGAACAACGTGGTTAAAGAATGAATAAATATTGCAACAGATAGCGAGCGAGACAAGATAATACATGAGCACACTGACCTGGTACTCAAAGCAGGAAACACAGATAGTGAGGAGCTCCAGCAGCTTATTGAGCTGGGAGGAGGGCATATCTACAGTCCAGCGCTGAATCAGAGGCCTATCAGCGTTCTTCATCACCCACAGGAAACACACCAACAGGTGGCGACTGGTGTCTGCAGCGAGGGTGGCTACGGATTTACCGTGCTGGGGAGGAGAAGAGGGGAGACTTGATATCCAGTATAAAGCTGAAAGATGAAGCGAAAGAGCAGTAAAACAAGCAGACAAGCCACTGATCTACTGATTACACACAAAGGTCAGAAGGGATTTACAAATTACAGGACTGACGCAGGAGCAGTCTCCAGTTTATGTCTTACCTGTGTAGGATATACAGAATATTCACAATATGACGTTTTGGCAGCCCTAATGTAAACTCCTTTCATTCAGCTCGGCTCTATCCGTTGAGTTATGCAGTGTGAACAACTCGTTCACACACAACCAATCAATACACTGCATTACTCACTCAGCAAAACCAAAAAGCTGCTCATTTGCTTCACGTTGGCTTAATGAAATATAGTTCACTTCCTTTCTTAATAGGCATTAAATCTACTGTAGATGTGGAATCTGATTAATTTACCTTCATTGGTGTGATGATGAATTGCTGCTATAGAGAGCTGCTGCTGCTGCTTCACTGTGTGGCAGCTGTGATAAATGCAGCCATTTACCTCATGGGGCTCTAGGTGTCCCACCTAGAACCTGCTTCCCAGGTATTTGTTCCACAGAAACAGTGAGTGAAGCTGAACAGGAACGACTCTAAATATGACTTAAAAACGTTTATTTGTCTTAAATTTCTTTGGTCACGTATTGTTTCTGTAATAGACACAGAGAGTTTGCTCGCAGCGGAGGTGTGTATGGACGACAAACATGCTGCATGTTTGGATGTGTGATGGATACCAGGACAATGGCGAAAATGAATTTTCCCATGACAAACTTCCAAGTAACAACGTGAAATCTTGTAAGACATGGAACACATTCATCTCTGAGAGAAAAGCAGAGCGGCACCATGAGAATGGCACTGTTCACTTTTAGTGCCTGTATTGTTGCTGGAGCTGCGAATGATGGATGTGTTTGTCAGGAAGGATGGCCCTGCTCACTTATGATGGCGATGCCTGCCCATAAACCATCTCCGGTAGGTGTGTGAGTGCGTGCGTGTGTGGGCGCATGTGTGTGTGTGTGTGAAGATTTTTCAGGATGGATGAAGTGTGTGTGTGGCTCTGACAGCTAATCAATCTACCTCAGAGCAGCTCACCTGTTATGAGGCAGAACACTTACAGAGACAATTACACACATGTGCAAGCAAGCGTGGACGCACACACACACACACACACACACACACACACACACACAAACTCACCAACAAACACAAGCACATACACACACTGTAGATTCTTAAAATGCTAACTCTTAAGTGTAGCAGTGAATTTGAGAAGTTTACCATAGATGCCATGGAAACGAGAACATTCCTCCCCAGGGTGTTGAAGGGGTTCCCGGCTATCGCCATGGCAACAGACTGATTGATGGGTGGGACATTGTCAAGATCATCCTCAGGTCCTGACTTGCCTTTCCCGCAGCGTGGGTCAGAAACTATGGAAACAAAGGGGGTCAAAAAGGTCAAACTGAAGACTGGAGAGTGATGAACCCACTAATGGTAATGTGTTGACCATCTTCACAGTGTATCCTGTATATACCGGTAAAGTCCAGGTAGTTGGTAGAATCAATGATAATGCCCACTAGGGGGAGGTAGAGGGCAGCCACCTTGGCTCTGACATCAGGTTTGAGACAGCGATGATCAAGGTCATGGGAACATAAGAGACTGTAGATGGCATTGATGGCCTTTTTCTGAACCTTTCCACTGTGAACACACACACACACACAGACACACACACACACACACGCGCACACACACACACACGCGCACACACACACACACACACACACCTCAAATAAATATTTGCCATTTGTGGCATCCAAATATGTCAAAACCTAAATCTAAAGGTATGTGCGGTTTGTTAACACTGACTATCAATTGGTGAGGCTGACAAGGAAAGTTATAGATAAGTAAGTTCATATTTCACACAATTTCACACTAAGGCCGCCACAAAATGCAAGAAATTATTTAACAAGGATACATCCATACCCTGAGGCAACTTTAGCGGAAAATATATAGAGAAATATTCACAATACAAATTATACAAATATAGAGGCGAGTGTAAAAACAAATAACATTTTAAAACATAAACTCAAATTGTGCTAAACCTAGACTCTGCAGTAGACTGTCTGTGTGTGTGTCCGTACCCCTCTGACTCCATGTCGAGTGCAGCGCTGAGCTCAGTCAGCAACAGACCGGTGAGGTAGTGCTGCTGCTTGAAATCCTGAGTGAGCTCAAACAGCCACAAGAACCTCTGCTGCTCCTGGAAACTACACGAGCCAGAACTCTGGATGGAATGATGAAGGGGAGAAGACAGAGCAAAGGGCAAGAGGAGAATGAAACTAGATTTCTCCGCATCAACAACTACAGTGTGACACATGTTCTCTCATCTCCTGTGTAATAACTTCATACTTGTTCCTGACCCCTATCAATAATTGTACTCCCGCAACGTCCCTCTGGACAAAACAAACACCTAAACATCTGAAATGTGAATGTTGCTGGATGTTCTTAGTGAAAAGCTTGCTGACCTGCGAGGAGATGGATGGACACGGGGAGGCAGGGGCGGACGCTGGGCTACTGAAGAAGAGGCTCAGGTTGAGGTAGTGCTCATGACTGCACAGGATTCGCAGGAACTCCAAACGCATGCTAATCAACGTCGGCATTGAAATGCTCTTGGATGACATCTAGGAGAGAAAAGGCAGATTTTCATGAAGGAACATTGTCACTGCACTGTACTTACATACTGTACATTTGTGAAGAAAGACTCCATGTATTTGGTTGTGGATTGTCATCTGTGTTTTTCCACCTGGTTGCAGTAAATTTTCACAAGCTGGAAGACAAATCCTCTGTCCATGAGAGACAGCAGGTCGTAGAGGAAGAAGGCCAGACTGATGTTGATCTTCTCTGCTTGTTCAAGCTCCTGAAACAACGACAACAAGCAAACAGCAATCGGTAAGCTGTGCTGAGTGGATCCTGCTGAGCATCTGGCTGTGTAAGCAGAGCTCTTGATAGGACAGATGCAAACATCATTAGCACTTCCAGTTCCCTGTTATTTGGAGGACATCAGGGAATTCGACGGGACAGACAACATGTACACTGAGGCTGTAACTACATCTACCAGCTGAGGACGGGGTACACGCATGCATATCATTCTGCAAGGATCAGTGAATTCCAGGGGTCATTTTATTTTATCAGAGCACATGTCGGCGTTCTGAAAAACCCAATACCAACTAGCCGACGTCAGAACCAGTACCAGTTAATCAGTTACTCTCTTCAGCCGGTTTGGAACTGAATTTTTTCAGAGCGACTGAAGAGAATAACATCTGATGGAGTGTATTGAACAACCATTCCAAAATAGATTAATCCTGACCCAACTTAATAAGATCGCGATCCGTTGGCATATATCTGACGAGGACAGTTGAGCTGTGCTGCCATCTTGTTGGGTGTCCTAAAGGAAAAACAGCGCCCCCTGTCTGTAAGGTCAGTAGGAAGGTTTTCCTTAACACCGCCATAGACGTTGACATTTCCTCGGTGGTCTCACTTCTGTCACCGTCTCTACCGTCCCATTGCCTACATTTCCCAGAGCAACTTTCCTACTGTAGAAATTGGCACTTCTGCCTCTTCAATTTTATATTTTTTCCTTTGTGATTTATGAACACCAGTCAAAAAGCTGTTGGTAATGCCTGATGACTTTAAAGGCCGACAGTTTGTCCATTATCCAATTCTACTGTCAGTGTACTAGACAGCAGAGAGATAACATAATGGGGCGCAGTCATCTTCATTCTCTCGTCCTTTACCTTCTGTTGCTTTACAAGGATGGTCCCAATCTCAGAGGTAACCACGGAAACAATTGTGGTGATGTCATCTTTAAATCGGTCAGAGAAGCGGCTTCTTCGAGGAACATTCCCCAGCTGAGACACATGCTGAGCCATGCTTTTCACCTATGGGTTGTACAATCGCACACAAAGAAACCACGTCAATGATCAATCATAAACACAAATTCACATTACATGATCTGATACAATATGTAAATACTTAATGACAGAGGGTAAAAATGTAGATGTGATTTGATAAATGCAAAGCTGATACGATAAAGAGGAGAGTCGTGATAATAATATACAAATTCAAAGATTTGTCAGAGGTTTTAATTTTTACTACTTTGATCTATTTACTATGACAGAGTTGATCAAGAAATGCCTGAAAATAAACACACTGACCAGCAGCTCAAAGAAGAACCAGGCGTATTTGTAAGCGTTCTCTCTGCAAACCCCTGTGCTGACCACCATCTGCAGGGCAAGCTCCTCATGGAACTGCTGCAACACAACACACACACACACAGTACAAAGGTTGTGATATTACAAATGAATCAGTACATTTTGTCAGAACTATGAACAAGAGAGTGTCGTCTATAAAAGCCCTGGTGTCACACTGCCTCCCTGAGGGCATGACTGGTAATGTCTGAACGCTTTGCTTAATCACAGTCTCACATGAGTTTAATCCTACAAGAAGGATTCAGTTTAATACTGGAGGGATCGAAAGTATCAGATGTCCTCATACTCCTTATACAAGTTGTGATAATTGCGAAATCAATCAGTGTCAGTGTCTCCGCATACTATACTATTTGCATAGTATGATTGCAGGTGAAAAATTATTATTACAATCAACCATATCACAATATGAAAACCTGTATTGTAGTGCATGTATGCATAGTAACTATTTCATTGTGTACAACATGTTAATGAGATGTTGTGCAAAGTAATGTTGGTGAGGTAAAGGAAAATGAACAGTGATTATACCTTTCTGTTGGAGGGCCTGGTGCCTCCCGTGGAGTTCTGGTGGTTGTTAGCATCCACATAGGTGGACATGCGGCTGCCCGGGATGTTGTGGCCCTGGAGACAAATACAGAACCACACAGGTTCTATCACAAAAGACCTAACAGGTGCATCAAATACAATAGGTGTCCAATTGCAAAACCTAATGTACTGAGACTACATGTATGAGCAAGCTGGCTGGCCTCTTCACATACAGTATGGATGCTTTGTGCTCATCAGTACCTTGGCAGAGAGAATAATGTTGACCTCGGCATCCTCAGCAGAGGTGTATGGAGTGATGTCAGGGTTGCTGCTGCTGCGGATTCTGGACTGGAGGAGCATATTGCCGACGTTGTTAGCTGAGGCTCGACCCAGGGTGCTGTAACGACTCTCTGAAGGGGGCAACACACCGCCTACACCTGGTACCCAAAGAGGTGCACCCAAAAATCCTAACTTAACATTTCATTTTGATCATCAAGTATAATAATTCATTCAATAAGTAAACACAGCAACCAACTTCAACCAAAAAATAGTAGTTATTATGCAGATCGACGACCATCTAAGACAGGACGTCCTAACTCACACACTCAAACACTATGGAGGTCTTCACAGGTCAGATGAAGGTAAAATGAAGTGTGATCAGTACCTGGATTGTGAATCTCTCCAGGTGGGTCAGGCAGACGGAACACCCAGTAGAGGTAAGTCGCCAACAGGCCGTTCCTGCCCTGCTGATCTCTGGCCAACTCCAGGCTGTTATGGAGACTGTTGACAATAGACACCACTGACTCGAAGGCAATCTGGGACAGATTGGCTGTAGGACATAGACATAAACATGCATGCAAGAAATGTTAGTGCTGGGCAATAAGTTAATAATATTTGTGTCATGAAAGAATTTTGTGGCATATATTTTGTAATTTCTGTTAAATTACTAACTAAATTACTAATTATTAATAACTTAGTCAAGATTCTGAGCCACAGTCTTGACTCAGCTCACCGGTCTGGCCGGCGATGAGCATGGGCTGCATGATGAGGGTGAAGAGCTTGTCCAACACCAGGTGGAGGTAGAGGACCAGCGGTTCCAGACTGGACGAGGGCAGAGAGATGATGCTGAGCTTCAGCTCTTGTTCCAGCTTGTTCTCTGGTATCTTTTCCTCCCTGACTCGCAGTGGGAATGTTGCCCCACCCCCCAAGGCATGGCAAAGGGTGAAGAAACGCTCGAGATGGTTGTCCTGGTGCAGAGCAGAAATGTATAATTACAGTGAGGAAAGAGTTGGAGTGAGAGAAAGACAAACAAAAGTGTTCATTAGAACAGACTGTGTGTGTTTTACGCGCATGTCTGTGCAACAATTAGTCACCTGTGTGTGTACGGATGAAACAGCCTGGATCTCAAGGTTGAACAGTCCTTTGTGGCTCTCCATCCACTTTACTGGAGGGACTTGGGGAGGGAGTTTCTACGTAAAATTATCAAAATAAAGAAAATGTTCATCTGAATGTTCTCCCATGTCTGTGTTCGGTCTATACACAACATACAGCCTATTTATTAGCAAGAGATACACCAAAAAGGTTGATTTGTGGTAAATTTACATTTTATTCCATTTATTAACATAAAGATTTTAAGAAATTAGACATCATATGTAGATGTGTGTACCTCAGGTGTGTGCAGTGAGTAGTTGACAGGTAGTCGGTCCAGGACGATGGGTAGACAATACTGACCACTCAGCAGTCTGTCATTATTCAGTACGGGAAGCCACTGGAGAGGGGAAACGTACAGCGAGTGTGTTAGTTAGATCATGTACACTTTAATTAAAAAAAAATTCTCAACTTACCGAGTATCCTATGAGGGTCTCACAGCTGCCGGTCTGGTTCTGCTTCTGCTGGCAGCTAATGTGGTAAAAGGTGAACAACATGTGATGCCTCTCTGTTAGACGAGCCGGAAGGGCCAACTTCACCTCCTCATAGAAGTCTGGGGACCTGAGGGAGGACAGAGGAGGAGAGGGATGGATGAATATGGGGATTATTTATGACCAAACTAGGATATTTATTTTGATGGAACTGAGTGTTGTGCACTTGCTTGTTATGGTAGGTGACAGGCGTGTACACCTCATGCAAGAACTCTGTGCCGCTTGATTTCCCAAAAATGACCTAAGAATTAAAAGGAAAAAATATAATTACAATATGCACAATACGATTGGTGATAAGTTTAATTAAAAAATAAGAAAATCTCTATATGCATGAGGGTTTGACACCAATGACACAAAGATGACTTCATCAGGAGATTTCTGTGTAATGATCATGATGTGTATTTTGCTGCTCTAAGTGCTCACAGGCAGTGCACAGCTGGTGTCCTCCGCACTCATGAACTGCATTTTGATGGTGATGTTCCTCGCCGATGTCAGTCTGTTCACTAAGTTTAGTCTCTGAGGGTAAACATACAGCAGGTTCCTAAAGAAACACGAGAGAAAGGACTTCATGCTCAGCAAATATTGATCTTTTAACAGCCTCTGCAATATTACCATCCAGTGAATTTTCCTTATATTTGCAAATGGAAAATCTGCCCAGTAAAATAATTTCTTAACTAGAAAAGACAACAGATGTGGCTTTTGGAAAGCCTCCAAAATGTCCTTCACAACAAACAAGGCTTCAAAAACAGTGTTTGAACATTTTGGAGGCCTTATTTATAAGTGATATCACGTATTTACAAGCTAAACATTGTCGTCCTCCATAGAAAGTGATTAATTTTCAAACAAGGCAACGTTTTGGCTGACAAATGAAAGAAAAAGTCAAGACACCAAATTTGCAAAAATGACTTCAGGCTCCAGTAGGTTAAAACAATAATCTTGCGTAACCTTCACTTCATTCAATTACGGAAATACCTAAACAGGCCAGTAGATGGCGACTGCTGTGCAGCAATATCTAATGTAGTGATGAAGCAACTATAATGTCAGAACAATGTCATATTAACCAGTAATTTAGTGTGACCTTGTGTGGTTTCAGCACAACACTGTAATTTGTCTTGAAAGCTGGAATACAATGAGGCAAACGCTCAGAGGAGAAGGTCACTGGGTAAGAACCAAACATGGGCTTGTTCACACATGAAGTTAGTCATGTTTTGTTATACAGCACATCAAACTGTTTCAGAGCAACAGTGTGACATAAAAAGTATAATCCTCTCCTCACACAATTGTCCCCTTAGCACCACAATACGACCAGGTAATCTGACAGGTGGCCTGGGTGGAAATATCTAAAAATAGCCGGTAAACTAGAAGGGACGGCAGAGCAGAGGAGTGATGTTCTTTGCAACAATGTTCTTGTTGCCTCTGGCCTGTTGCAGGTTACCTTGTCTGGAGGAGTAAACAGACCTGTTTATGCATCATGCTACAAATCAAGATCTTGTTCACATTTCAGCCCTACAGGGTGCAGGCCTGACATTCACTATGCCAATTGTTTTTCCTATGATACAGTCTCACAGACTGTATCAAAAAGATTATCTCTCCTGAGCCGGATTTGCTGTAGCCAAGTGCCAAAAGCATAAACAGAGGAGTTATGAAATAAAGGTTGAGTGTGGACATGCTGTGGACACACCTGTAAACGTTGTGAGGGACGTAAACCTCATTGGAGGGGAACTCCAGCACCTCTTTGACTGGACGAATGTTCTTCTCAGCCACTGGTACCAGTGGGATGAGCTCAGTTGACAGACAGGCCTGTGGCAGGTCATGGACTGGAGACATGTCCAGTTTGATGGTACCTGGACGACATGGGACATGTCAGATTCACACTCCTCCAATACAGCATCATATAATGAAACATTTGATTAGTCAAGACTGCTGGCTAATTTAATTTAATTCAAGTCAGTTGCTATGAGCACTTACCAGATATGGTCTTAGTTCTCCTCTGTGGAGTGGATGTTTTCTTGATCTCAGATAGGAACTTAAGCAAGTCTTCATCGCTCAAACGGTCTCCCTCCTTACACACACACAAACACAGACAAACACAAAATGCATGAGTGTGGTTAACTACAGGCAACATTTTTATTTCCATATTTTTAATAACAAAGCAAGAAGGACAAAAAGAGCCTCAAACACATACTGAAATAAAAGAATGAAGAATGACTCATCATTGTTACGAGTTACACCCTTTGCATTGGTGTTTAATAATAGAAGTGGCATGAACAGTGGAGTCTTGGTTTAACAATGAGGTGTTTAGCAGCAGCATTTTCGCCGTGGCTGAATGGAACAAAAATGACAAGAATGTGCCTGACACAGCGTGGTTGATAAAAGAATGAGACAAGGCCACGTGTCACCACATTCTGTCTGTGGATTCATATCTTAAGAGAATACAAAATCAAAAGCATGCATGTGTGTGTGTCTGTCTGTCTGTGCACAAGTGCATTTCCAACCTGTTTGAAGATTGTGCTGATGGTGATGGTGGCAGGTTTGAAGGCAGAAATACTGTAGGGTTGATCGTCAAGGGTGTTGTAACGTTCAGAGTTCCTCCTGGGAAGCTGTGCCCTCCTGTCAATACTGCTGGATTTACCTGGTACAGCCAAGGGTAAAGGCCATAGGTCTCATGATTCATCTAAACACATACAAAATATACTGACAAGCATTTAGTGCACCATCAACACAGACGCTCATGAAGACAAACACACACTGACCTCCTTTCAAGCTGTCAGAGTCTGTGACATCACGGTCTATGGCAGCAGTGGAGATGACCTCCATGATGTTAATGGTGGCCCAGGCAAAGGGCATGCGATATCGACCCAGCCTGTGGCAGAACGCTTCAGCCTGGCCTCGGAGCTTATCTAGCTTGTCCTTGTTCTGAGGGATCAAAAATCCTGATTTAAGAAAACCTCTGAAAACCCTCTGGGCTAAAGCACATGTAAAGGCGGCCTGTTCTGCTGCTGCTGCTGCTGCTGCTTTACCTTTGAGGAGTCACATTCCCTCAAAGTCCCGTAGGGGTCAGCACAGTCGCTGATCTCTCCCTGTTGGAGAACCTTTTCAATCTGACACCCAGACAAGGAGTAAACAAGCCATTAGTGCATCTGGACACAATCGATATGAAAATGTACAACATCTGACATTCAAGAAAGAGATACTAAGACATTACAGCTCTGAATTACAAGGTACAGTATTTGATCCTGTCCTGCTCTACAGCACAATCTGTAACAGTGATGCCATTCATTCATTGGCCTTACCTTGATGACCAGGTAGATATCTGGAGACGGGTAGGTGATGGAGAAAATGGCAGATCTGGCCAGTGTGGAGTGATCCACATGAGGCACGTGTGGCTTCAGGAAACCTTTCATCTGTTCCGTGTTCAGATCACAGTAGAAGTTCTCTGATATCTAAAAGGGAGATAATGATGATTGATAGAAATGAATTTCACAGTTCGAAAGGCACAAGGCAACTTATTGTTAATTGATGTGTGATAATGCATTGTTGAGCATCGGGCACCAAAGAAGGACTGTAAGCAGGCAACATGCCGCTTCTTTAATGAACTCGGCAATAAACACAGAGATAAATCTCCATCCGTTCAGCCCACACTGCTGCTTCTCCCCTCGCCTCCCTTGTGACCCCTGACTAGGAACGGGGCCATATGCTCATTTCCTCGCCCAGCCCTGGCCTGGTGTGCGACATGTGATCCTCTCCACTAGAAATCCATTAACAACCATCGTTCATTCCTCTTATCCCATCAGCCCTCTTCAACACCGGCCAGTCAGCCTGAGGCCGATCAGACGACCACAGTAATTCCCCAGAAACTAACTCCCAACACATTATCTTACTATTGATCACTGGGGCTTTGCTGTCATTATTAGACATATTAGACTTTGTAACTGAGACGGCTGTTATATAAGGCATATTTACAGCGGGAATGACACTTCCCAAATGACCTCAGCAGAGGAGTCGATATCTAAGCAAGATCTGTCTGCGTACAGACCCTGGGTGGTGGACCAGAGAGACACGATGATTAATAACTAGAGAATTATGTGGAATTAAAATTAACATCTGCTGCACAGTTCACAGATGTGAAGCAACATGACTGTGTGAATAAAACAACAGCAACAAGAGCTGGAGAAAGTGAAAGTTGCAAGAGCAGTGAGCAAAAGCTTGGTAGGAAAACACGTGGGTCACAAGCAAATACTTCACAGTTCCAGTTCAATTAGTCTGACTGACAAAACAGGCTCGACCGTCTCTCATTCAGCAGGAGGCCCATGTCTCTCTCTCTCACACACACACACACACACACATATATACACACACGCATCCAACATTGTAAGAGTCAGGCTCCCTCTCTATCAATCTAATAGGCAGGAAGTTGTGATTACCACGGGGAGCCAACATGTAATACAACTGCTCAGCTTAGACAGTAAGCCAGAGCAGCTCTGTTCTCATAGAGCGACCAAAGCGTAAATGAGAGCTGAACAACATTTGCTTTATTGGAGATATACAAGTATTAAGTTTTTCACTTCAAATAGGCTTCATTTGTTATACTATTCCACAATTTCATTAACAGTGATTTTTAAATTTATTTCTAACCTTAAAAATCTTTGGTTAAGCTTTTACTTTTACGACCATCTTTGATAATTGTCGACGTTGTTTAGTAAAGCAGGTGTCACAACTCATTAGAAAACAATGTTGAAGAATATAGGCTACGCATAGTTGTTTGTTTATGAGGCACCACGGGTGCATGTAAGAGTGGGTCATTAAAGTATGCCACTCCCACATCCCTTTGTGCGCGTGTGTGTGTGCATACCTGAGGCTCCAAACAACAATGAGCTCATCACACTCATGCACCTGCACATAGGCAAGTCATAAGTCAGACTTTAATGGTACGTGTGTTGTGATTTACAGCTGTTGCCGCCCTGAATCTGCTGCTGCATCTGTCAAGAACACTGGAAAGCTGAAGATCCTGACGCAGCAGAGAGAAGCACTCTGAGGCTAATGTGAGTTTACCTCTCAGATAAAGCACATTTCCTACCTTCTTCTTCTCTTTCAGGTCATACAGGGCGAAGGTTGCAAAAATAGGCTCAATGTCGATTTCAAACCTGTTAATGAAATGAGGGAAATTACAAGTTAAATCAAAAAGTAAGGTTGAGACAAATATGAATCATGTCCATACACTGAAACTTTTTCTGATTCTACTCTAGATTATTGTTTTTGGTAGGAACAGAACGTGCAGAGATGAAACAGCCAAACAACACACAAGGGTTGAGAGTGAAAGGCAAATACTCCTTGCGTGAATGATTGAAAGAAGAGAGTTAGAGAGAGAGACAGACAGACAGTGATGTGAAAGGACGAGCAGCTGTCCTCCCTCCCACACTGCTGTTGTCACATCTACTTAACGCCTTCATAAGCATCCACTCTGTTTTAATTCATAAGCAGATGTGACGTATAAGAATGTACTGCCTGCTAAACGCTGAGCAAAGGTCACATCATCATAAGCAAGCACCCATTATAAATGTTGAAAATCCCCCTTTAAACGCAACTAACTGTTGACTCCTTGTCTAACTTATGACAGGGACAGAAATGATACAGCTGTTCTTCCTCATGCAGCATAATGAGAATGAGGGACGAACTTGATGGCCTGGCACCGGACCAGTATGCTGTCTCCACAGTGTTCTTTGGGGCAGTCGGGGACCGGCCGGATCTCCACAGCGTCTTCCTGGAACACAACACCAGACAAGACTCTTCAAACTGAGCAAAGGGAAGTGGAGAGTTTATAGATACGGAATAAAAGTAACGCCAAACCACTGAAGCACTGGAAATCAACGCAATATTTTCACTTCAGAGGAAAAAAAGTATATTACATATTAAGATTTTGTACAATACACAGCAATTAAGCAACACTGCAGATTAAACTAAAAAAAATCTCTTCACTTATCACACGATTTCACTTATTTTGATTGGTCCACCAGTGGCACATATACCACAGGTTGAGAACAGATAATCGATGACAAAGCTACTTACAAGTCAAAGGATTTGTAAGTTTCAACAAAAAATCCTGCTAATAATAAGTTATGTGCGAATTGGGGACTTAAGTTTTCTTAATCTCACCTCGTCCACTGGTGGGTAGAGAGCAAACAGCTCGGGGTGTCGTTTCCCCTGCCGAGCCGCCTGGTTGAATTGGTCGAGCTCCTCGTGGCTGGTGAAGGAGAGCAGCCCATCGACTCTGGGGTCGGGGGTCAAACTGCGGAGGTTGAAGTCGGAGGAGGTCAATGTGCGGCCACAGTCATCGCTCAGCCCAGCTAGAGACGGAGACTTGACCTGTGGGGGGACATGGGCAAAGGTGGGGGAGGGCGAGAACAGAATGACACGAGTGGAGTTTAGAGGAGGGAGACGACGGCATAATGTCCAAAATGTTTTTAAGAGATCAAATGAAAACGAATGCAATATTTGGTCGAAGCCTGTTCAATGCCGATACATGAAAGAGTACACCACATGCACTGTACAATATGACAGTAATTCATTGTGAATTGTAGTGTGACATGCATATGGCCTCTATTGTGTTCTCCCTCTAATGTACATGAACAGAACATTCATCTAAGAACCAAAGATTAGAAATGACCTCTCATATTTTTGTACCATGACTTTGATTTTAGCACCCACACAGCTGGCTAGGAGATCATTCCGTATTGTTATTATTATTATTATTATTATTATTATTATTATTATTATTATTATTAGTATCATCGATTGCCTCAGTTACAACCTTTATTTCATTAAATCCTTCTATCACTCACTGCTGCTTAAGGAAAAATGGAGACAAACAAATAGTTCACTCAGAATCTTTACACGTTTCTCTCTCCTGTGGCTTAAAAGTACAAAAGAACCTCGTCTCAATTGTTCTTCAACATATGACGCTCTAAGGAGAACCCCCACTGTGACATTATCATTGTGACATTAATTAAACTGAGCATCCTCCTTCCATCAACACGGCCTCTCAGGCTGCTAGTGGAGCCATGTGGAATGTCAGGGCAGAATATAACCTCTGTCCCGCTCTGAAGAGGCCGTCTTCGCCCCTTCTCCCTCATTGTCTCTGTCACTCCCATCATCCATCCATCTCACTCCCATACCAGAGGACAGCTTGCAGCTTCATCTGGGTCGAGATACCAGCGTCTTAGAGATCACAAGAAACTCCCAAGACTATTGTTGAAGCAAATTGGAGTGAAGAGGAGAGCTGACTGACAATAGTGTGATTCTTCCCCCCTCTGTCATTCTCTTTCTGGCGTGTAGGTCATGGAAAGCCCACGGCTGAATTAAGGCCTTTTGGAATTGGGTGATTAACCAGACTTGGCAAGGATGGGGCCATGGGGCTACAGGAAGGGGCTGGTGAGGCTGGCTGGCAGGAGGAAAGGGATGGCTTGGGTAGCCAGGCTGAAGCTGGGTGCGATGCTGAGTGATTGGCTGAGACTTTCTGATGCTGGCAACGTGGGATTTGGCAACTACCAGACAAAAGAGTTAAAGTGAGGGCAGAGAAAGAGGGAGAGGATGGGAACTTGGCTCAGAAGACTGTCCGACCAGGTCCGAGCCAGTCAATACACAGCGAGAGAAAAGGACTAATGACGGCATTGAGCTGGGAATCCTGAGAAACAGTGTCGAGCAGAAGGGAAAACGAAACGTGGGTGAAATTCCGCAGGATATGTACAATCATCAAATGCACCTTTGTGTTTGTCTGGGAGGCAAAAAACAATAATCAGGTGATGAGGGTTTGGGGTCACTGGTGTGCAAAGCAGGCTGGGTAAACCTTGAGGGGCCACATTGCCACAGTGGGAGGAGTGACACGAATGACAAAACAGTGTTGGTCCAGTCCGTCTCCTCTCTCTTCATTTGCCCCCCTCACACCGCCCCAGTGTTGTTGTCTGTCCCTAATGCCTTAATCAATATGGAGGACCACACCACCCTCTGTCTCCCTCTCTCTCTCTCTCTCTCACTGTAGAGAGACTCCAGTCCAACATCGTTGTGCTGACAGACAAAGTGGGAAAAGAGCTGCTTTAGTTATGTGGAGCAGTTTCACACTAACTAAACTATCACACTGTGCACAGACTCTGGATGATGAGAAAGTTAACGCTGCTCGTTTATGGACTTACAGAGGCTGGTGGTTGTTTTTATGACAAAGACTCAGTAAAAGTTGTTGTTGTAGGCTTGCTTTTTAACTATACTCTGCCCCTGCCCACAATTTAAAACACATTTGATGACTTTAACATATTCAAGAGTTGGTGTGAAATTTACTAAAGTGTTTCTTAAGACTGAATTTGGTCATTTTCCCCCTTGTGTATTGAACTGGATTGTACACAGACGTCCATATTGGCTGCATCTTACCAGTGTGATCTATCCTCCAGGCACAACAATGCAAATTTGTCACTTTAATTAAAGTAAATTTGCAACACTACTTTTCTGGGCAGAGACACACTCCAGTGCGATATTCACTCACCTACCTGCTGCATAAAGTCAACAAACCCAAGGGTGCTTGTTTCTTCCAAGTCACGAGAACAGGGAAGGACTTGATGAGTCAAACTTGAAAGGATCGATTACACTAGGTTGATGCAGCAAATATGAGTTCACTCGTAACATTCAGCACCATCCCTGTCACTGTGTGTCTCTTACTGGTGCCTGTATTTCTGGTTGGACGTCCGACTCAAAGATCTGTTTCTGAAGAAGTTTGTGCAGGCCGGCTCGCTCCGAATATGCGCCCCAGCCATCTCCCTGGCACCTTTACACACAGACACACACACACACACACACATACATACATACACACACACACACACAGACACACAAACAGGGTCAAACACACCAGAAACAACATGCATCGCTACCACTGTTACACCTCTGCAACTCTAATCAAACCTGGCTTAACAGCGCAAACAGAGGACTTGCACAACACACTGACACTGCATGGGAGTGTGTGTGTGTGTGTGTGTGTGTGTGAGATAAGAGAGTTATCAGATCCAATGTGTGGTGTTTATCAGTCAGACCTTTTGTTTCCTGCATCTGGATTACATCTAAAACCTTCTCAGACAGCCTGCAACAATAAAATATGAGTTTTGTTGTTTTGGTCCTGCAGTCTTTGAAGAGGTTTTGTTTGATGAATATGTTCATCATTACGTGGAAACATGGCAGGCTGGCTGTTTTCCCATATTTTTGTCATCGTATGCAACAGTAATGAAACAGAATTGGGCAAATTGGTGGACTAACTTCTTTGCGTCTTCAGAGGAGCAGATGATGGGAATAGCTGCACAGTAAGGAATGGGGCTAGAACCAAATGATAAATGTGTAGTAAAGGCAAAATAGATCCAGAAAAATATGTTGCCTATTATTGATAGTCAATTCCTGCTCTTCAGGACGGTTTATTATGAGAACTGAAACAAAGTCTTGTTTGGCCTTGGCAGAGGTATGCGTGCTAACCCTCTAGTTTGAAACTTCCAGGACACACTGTACATCAAACACCATTGTTCTGAATATTGGGGACAGCATTCCTATTGGTTTGTGCGCTAGGGTCCTTACCTTCTGGAGACCACCAGCCACGGCTGGGTGTAGCTCTTGACACAGTCACTCACGTGTGGATCCAGCTCCTCCCTGCAAAGCAGATGAGGAGGATAAAGTGGGAAACATCTGCGCCACCATCACAGGCAGACACAAGCGCACACATTCTCAGACACCACAGAGAATTCCTCCCCTATCATAATCTCCTCTTCAGGGTCAAGGTGTGAGGGAAAGGGAATGTTCTCACTCAGTTAAGACAACACACACTGCAACACACACTGCTTAGGATGTCACACTGTTCTTACTGAATAATATTATGCACCTGCACTCATTTTCCTCATCTGACATACGACCAAGTCACATCTTGCATTTCTCAACTGTGTACAGTATATAATGTTAATCATCATCTTGCTGTGGTTGCTATGGAGAAGTTTCAGATCTATAAAAAAACATACTATATTCCTGGATTGGTTTTGAGGAATTTCGCTTTTCTGATCGAAGTCGGTGTGTTGCGTGTCACTCACTTATTGCCGGGGACGGAGTGTCGAGTGGTGCGACACTCCTTTGGCACCTGCACCACGTTCAGGTCATCATTGGGGAAGTCTCCCAGTTCCTGCATCAGGACCGAGTCTCCACTTTGTAGCTGCGACATCAGGTACTCCTCCAGGTCCAGTGGCTCCACCGCTTCATACGCCGGGGGCTGGAGGGTCCAACAGTAGACAGAGCAATGCCATGTTTGGAAGGGAGAAAGGGAGGAAATTAGGAGTGGAGATGGAGGGAAAGTTAGAACAGTAGGGATCAAATATTAGGACAACTGCAGAAAATATGTTATACTATAATATTTCATTTAGGTTTTGAAGGAAATTGTTGGTATAAGGCATCACAAGACTGGTTTAATCTGTGAAAAACTATAGACTATAAACAGACAGTACAGCCCACAGACATTTCAAAATGCTACAGAGCAGGGTGGGAAAGAAAGATAGCAAAGGAGGAGGAGGAACTGGACAAGTTGGATCACGACTGTTTTCTAATACCTCATACCTGTGGAGTAATAAGAGACTCCAGCATGTATGGTACAAATATAGAAACTGAAACAATCTGACCGCAGCAGTAACAGCACTTATTTTTGGAAATTGTTAACTTTATTAGCCTGGACTAAAACGTTAAAGTGAAGCAAGGTCATATAAAAAGGTTAAAATACGACTCACAGCGAATGGCTTGGAAATGTTTTTGTTATTGTAGGGAATCGTGAAGAAGCTGTTTTTGGTCCCTTTGTGGTGCCCAGATCACTGAGGTAAGAGGAGCCACCATGAAGCAGGTGTTTTTATGAAAGGTGGCTACAAACAGGGGCAGGCCACAATCTGATTTCAATCTACAGGCTGTCGACTCAATAATGTCATACAGTAGGATTTCCACAAATAGGCAGGAAGTCACAACCTCTGCAACACATGCAGAATGCAAGTGTGCACGTAAATGTGCGAAGAAAGTCGCGCAAACTCTCCCACCTGGAAAGCATTTGCATGACAGGTATTCCCAAACAGAGTTCATATCAGAGTGTGTGCACAAGAGATTACATAGAGAGGAAACATAAAGACCAATGGAGACACACTGGCACACACTGAGAGACAAGGCTCACGCCAGAGGTGTGTGGAGATCCAGAACGCCATGACTCACTGCTGCACTCAATGTTTAGAGAGAAATTCCATTTGCCTTCAGACATGTTTTTACACATCAGCCTACCTTAAGGGATATTTTTTTTCCGCTCGGTGCTCAGGAGGAAGTTGCAGCACACATGCAGGTTTGTACATAAAACAGACAGAGAGAAACTAACAAACTAACAAACTGTGTCAATGTGACACCACAGCAGCACAAGACGGCTACAAAGCCTTTGTGAGGCAGAGGAGACGACCTCAGACAGACGCCCCGGTGAAGGTTTCCTCCATATTTGTGTCTCTGATTCTCCACCGTTAAACTCAACAACAATCAATGATCTTGTCCCATAATAGCATCTCACTTGTTGAGAGTGGGGGTTTAAAAGAAGCAAATGAATGCAAATGTATGCATGCCTCTGATCAGTGTGTGTTGCTCTGTGGAGTTGAGACGGGGAGCCGGCAAAAAACAGCGGAACTCCAGACACCAAACTTTCTGTCAGTTTACTGTTAAAGATGATCCCAGTGTTAAGCTTAAGCGCGACACAAATAACACTGAGATTCTACAACTGTCAAAAATGTGAAGAAGAAAAGCATAAATAAGAGCTGGGAAATCAATCAGAAGAACGTCCCTCTACAACAGACTGTAACTGAACACTGAACTGACCACAAACAAACATGTTACCAGCTCATGATCAGCTAAGTCCTTACAAAACACTACCAGGTTTCACTACAATCATGATAGTTAATGCAAGCAAGTGTATAAGCATTTAGAACAACTCAAAGCTTCCATAAAGGACACGTGTGGTTGTACAAAAGTGATACACTTACCCGGCTGAAAACTGAATACTGCACAACAAAAAGGAAGTACACAAAATGGCGCACTCCGGATACAGGAACCTACACATGTACCTGCTGCTGCCGAATGTTATTTGCAAAAAGTCAACCACAACACGGCAAAGATTATTTCCAAAACGATCCTCAACCTCCCCAAAAGCCGAGTAGTCCAGTACATCTGACAGAAACGAATACCATTGAACAGAAGTGTGTGTGGTATTTATAGTGTCACTGAGGACGCCGAGCTGATCTGGATCTGCTCGAGTGTTTTTTGATACAGTTTAGAGCGCTGGAGCTGTTTACTGTGGAGGTAGAGAAACCACAAGACAGCGAAGGAAGTGACATTAGTGAGACGTCCCTCTATCAAGTGGGGTTTCAACAGACAGGAACAGGAACAGAAATTGCATGAACGAGCACACACGCACGCGCACGCACACACACAGACCCTGCTTAAACACATGCGCGCGTTTAATTCATAAACTTACATGCACACACACTGCTTTTCATCTCAATCAATGTGTTTCAAACATGCAACAAAACAGTGATGAGTCAGCGTTTATTCTTCCAGGCACTAAAAATAGACGAAAGACAGTAAGAGATGGAGAATTATAATCACTCTATCCTGTCCTGTGCTGGACGCTGTTTGCTGAGTAATGGGGGAATAAAATCGTCCCTGAGATTATAGCATCAAAGCCTCTCCTGCGTTCCAAATCCGGCCATATTAAAGATTTGCCCGGGTAAGCTGTAAGGTAAGCAGCCGAGGCACTGACCCATTTCCCAAACAGGTTAGAGATTAACCACGCTGCAGGCGGTATGGAGAGCTCAACTCCTCCTTAAACCCATCAGCTGACGGGCTAGTGGATCATCACTGCGCAAGCCTCAAAACGCCTACAACCAGGTCCACTCACACACACACACACACACACACAAACACGTGGACGCGTTGAGAGACTGAAGAGCGAAAAGGAGAGGAAAGGCAAAAGACGAGGGATGAAAGATGATAAATTCTGTGACAGAGGTTCATAGTGAGAGAGCAAATCCCTCTACAGGATTACAGAGCAGCACTGGATGCTCTGCTGCCCTGAGCACAGAGACACAAACAAACAGCTAGTAAACTAAAGGACACTTTGGGTTTTCAGGCGAGCTGTGACATAGACATCTTGCTGTCTGAGCTACGAGAAGCAGAAAACAGCAAACCAGAGACGCAAAGTCAAAGAGTCTCAGTCCTAATGACAGTAAAGTGGATACTAAAGAAGAAGTGCTTATGCTGCTTATCTGTGTGAGTGGAGCATTACAGGAGAGCGCTGCATCTCACTCACATATACATCCTTACATAAGCAACACACTTAAAACAGCAATGTTTTAGTGTCAGCACAGATACATATTATATGCTGGCAGATGTGATGAATACTGACACCTTCACCTTAGAAACAGACTGGCCAAAGTCATCTACTTAAGAGGGAAACTCACCACAGTTGAGCACACGGAGGCCGAGGCGTTGGAATTGGTGCGGCTGTGAACGCCATGGTTCCCACTGAAGTGTCGCCTGATCTCCGCAGACGAGTGCCTGGAAGGAGACATGGAGACACAAACCAGGACGGTGAAGTGGCCAGCAGTTACTACAACGATGAACTCTTTATATACAGTCGTTATGCGATATGTAAATGCAATATTTGTGGGTTTAAATTCACGCAGACTGACAAAGAATCTCAAAATTAATGTAAAACTAAAACATTTAAATAATTCAAGCAGCGTTTGCTCGGTCATAATGGGGGATTTAACCCAGCCTCCACTGTTGCGACTTGCATTAGTTTGAATGTTTGAGCCATTCCATTCATACCACTGTTCCCTCTCCTGTGGCTCTGTGCCAGTGTCGTGTAGTTGGCACAGTGGAACACATTTGATATCCTCATTTTTTTAAAGGGTCAAACCAAGCAGGAAATCAATGTGACAGAACAATTGGAGTAGTGTTCAAGAGTACATTGTGTAATTGGGAATTGTGTGTGTGTGTGTGTGTGTGTGTGTGTGTGTGTGTGTGTGTGTGTGTGTGTGTGTGTGTGTGTGTGTGTGTGTGTGTGTGTGTGTGTGTGTGTGTGTGTGTGTGCGTCTGTAGAGTCCCCCTCAAAGAAAGGAGAGCAGAGGTCGTCGAGAACAGAGACAGTGTCCCAATTTGTAGCACAAGCTCCATCGCTCTGCCACAGCGAGCTGACGCGATGTTCATCTATTTCTTTGTAATTAATCTACCATATCACCGAACCCCCACCGAACGTCACACAATCACTCCTTTATGCTCCATGGCTCACTGATGAAAGGCCGGTTTTGTGTGTACAAGCCTGCGTGTATGCTCCTATTGGTGTCCGTATGTGTGTGTGTGTTGGATGGAAGACAGGAATGCCGCACTCTCATCCACTTTCCCCTGCAGTCAATCTCATGTGTTCATCAAGTCCCCATGGTCACTGTTACCACAACTCAGTTACCAATTACCGCCACAAAGCTGTAAACACCAATGCTGTGGACCATCACAGAGGGGTTTGGGAATCTAGAAACAGCAGGTAATAGCAATGCACTCAAAACTACACGGCAAAGGGACAAGACACAAACACAGACACAAGGCGTTCATAGCATTTTCCCTCCTCCACGTCAATCAAGCCTCATGCTGAGTCAACATAGTATATTCATGCCTGGGAAAGCCGAGGCTTGGGTGGGTGAGCGATATACAAGTTTACACAAAGATCAAAGTCCAGGAGGGCACCAGCATTTATTTAAACAGGTAGAAGAAGATGAAAGATAAGAAACATGAAAGAACCATCACAACACATTTAACTCTTGTCCTGTATATATAGTAAACAGCCACAAAGGCCATAAAAATAACACGGGGAGCGATTGCACAGCCACATTATCAACTCATTTATCACTAACACCACAGTTACGCAATGCCAACTAATATGAAAGTCACTCTTTATATAGGTCTCAATGTATCTTGCTTAATATTAGGGGTAAATGTTCGTGCTTGCTGCACACGCCAGCCATGCGGACTTCTTCTTCTTTCGGAGCAGTTATGGTTTGGTCTTGCACAAGGGACAGTTGGTGTGGAGGGACGTCGCATTTACCGCTCACCTTCATATCACCTACACACTACTGATTGTAAATACAGGGCCACCGAAGTCTAAAGGTAACATCTGAGCTTACGACATGTAGCCCTGTTATGGGTCAAAACAGTGCAGCTCAAAGCAGCACTGGTTCATTTCAGGAGCTCACGCTTCTCGGCCCGCCCACCTCTCCTCTCTTAACCCTCGGTAGGTTACTGGTGTGTGCAAAATGTTTGAGTGCAACTGAAGAGGGTGTTACAGTTGTGTTATTGTCACAAACGTAGGTCAGTCAAAGCACAGATAAAATGACCTACATATCAAATAAACACAAACAATATGCATAGAATAACCTTTGACACGTCATCAACATTCCAATCATCATCTAACTTAAATGTTTGCTTTTAGACAAACCAATGTAACTAGATCTAATGGTAAGGAAATGTTTACAAAAGCCAGATGGACATTCCAGTGCAGCATGATAATCAGCTCATACTAAGAGGAGGCAACCCCCCGGAATCACCAATCTGTGTGCACCCCTATTGCTTTCAGAGCTGCAATCAAGACGTCAAATAATGTCCGTTTAAATACTGAACACTCAATTGCTTGCAAGAGAACGAGCAACACATCCTTGACACGCAGCTACATAACCTATGCAGCTGTAATTGTCTGTACGAGGTTAACCGTTTTTTTAGTTGCTGACAGAGGGAAAGAAAAATCCCTTTATTTCCCAATTGTGCGGTGGATGTCTTGAACTTTTACCCGAAGCAATTCAAACCCAGTAAAACCATCTTGTAACTTAAACATCCAAAGAAATGAGCCCTACCCCTGTGTACAGTCTGAGCCCATAACCACAATACACCAACATGAGCTCTGCCTCCACGTCTCTCACTGCCACCACAGGGACAAAGGTCATGCACACAATCCCATAGCATTACAAAAGGTACATATGAAGTATCAAGTACATATATGCACACATGCTTACAAGCACTCAGTTGCTTACTTGCATACACAGACACAAAAGCGCACAAACACATACACACAAGCCTGCCTATAAAAAGACCAGGCAAGTAAAACAGTAATCAGCCCCTGCCAGCAGAGCCAAGCAGGCATTATTGTGCCACTAGCACACAAACAGCTTGTCATGACAGTCAGCATCTGTCATTCTCTTTAACTCCGCGCTGTCTTGGTCGCTTGGTTACATTAGTCTAAACCTGTTACATTAGCTGTTCTTGTGTAAGAGGCAAAAAGCAGAGCTCTGAGTTTTGGTTATTTTGGCAAACAAAGGGATAAAAGATCCGACTCAATATTTATTTTTGACTTCCACCACTAAGACAGAAATAAATCATGGATTCATGTGTTGAATCACTTCAAAGGTTGAAATATTGAACATATAATTGTGTATTTGACTGTCAACAATACATTCAGAGCTCTGAGATGACAGGACACACAGGACATGAACACTGGTGATTCAACTTCATGACTGTTTGAAGAGAGAGAATTCAATAAACACAGTTACACAACCTTCTTCAGCACAGGACTTTCTGTAAGAACAGCTGTTTTTAAAGTTGACTGCTTTGTTCTTAAAATCAGGCCAGAAGGCTTCAGGTCTGCGTGCTCGGAGAATGACCGTACGAGTGACATTTGCCAAGAGGCACATTCTTGACCGCTGCTCACTGGGTTTGGTGATGGCCTGAAATACAATGCAAGCATAGCCAACGGCAGAGGATCAGAAAAAGCTGCAGCTTCACTGAGCAATGTTGTAAGACCTGAACGTCTGAAATGGACAATACAAATACAAGGCTAAGCTTGATGAAAAGTGGGTCAAAATTCCATCTCTTTTTGAGAACATCATTGTGGTTGTGGTTGTTTTCCAATGAGCCACAGTCATTTTTCTGCCACTGCAGTCACGATTTACACAAAAACTATTCATTTAGACAAGTCAAGAGTCTTCATCAAAAATAAATACTAAGGTCAACTAAATGAATGAATATTAGCTATGAGATATTAAGCTGAACCACAGAAAGAACAAACTCTTTCCAAAGTGTCTGAATATTACTGCCAGAGAAAGAAAGCATTTGCAGCAATTACCACTTTGTCTTTATCACTATACAGTCAGTGATCTCTTTATAAGATACACCAGTACAACCAACGCAGTCTAATATAACACCCAGACTATACATTCTATCTTTGTGAAGCTGGTAATCACGTTTTGTTGACACTGTGTCAGAGGGGTGTTTTGTCCAACCCAATCACACACACCAGGGGTGGTTACAAAAGTGTTATACTGGATAGTATTGGCTTTATAAGTGTATCTAATAAAGTAGCATTCGAGTATTGATATCCAGCCCTATGATCACTGATGAGGATGCACTTTGAAACTGCCACAAACAGACAGTGAATGGAGTCTGAATAGTGACATCACGGCTCCAGCTACAAGTCAGGCCTGTAGTCAGCCATATTGTTAAAGTACACTCTTCCATTGATGGATCATATGAGCCCCTTCATTGTTAGAATTAGAACTGAAAAGGTATCTTAAATCATTAACATCAACAAAACTACAGCATTCATATGTTTGTCATAGCACTAATGGGTAAGCAACTTAGATATGTTTGGATGATATTTGTTTCAATATTCCGTGTTACTAGACCAGAAAGCTTTTTCAGAGGTAAGTAATATTGTGCCCAAACTCTTGATTGCTGTCAAACATGGCCTTAGGTGGAATATACCACAGATTTCCTTCATGCATCAATCGCTTTGCTATTGTTGCCTATGGCACGTGTTCACTGTCACATTAATCAAATCATGTATAAAAGGGAACCAACAAGTTATTCCAAAGACACTGAGGAAAATGTTTCACTATTTATCATAATTTAACAGCTACTGATTAAGTATGACCCCATATTTTCATATATCAGCTGTCAGACGTCTCTTGATCAGTCAGTAATGCTGTTATGCTTAATGTGAAAATGTGACATATTAACTCGCTTTAACTTGTCATGATGCTGTGACATTCGATTTATAAACCATCATGCTGTCTGCTTGTAAAGATGTTTTAACTGCCTAAGCCCTCAATTGTGAAACAGAGATTTGTGCGTCAATATCATGACTACTTTTGCTTTTTAAAAGACATTTATCAGTAGAAACATTGTAGCATTTTGTAAAATATGCACCAGCACATAAAGTGGGTTACTTTATAGTCCCTGAACACAACACAGTGCGTTGGTGAGCCCACACCCATCTGACTTTTCAGCTTGGTGAGAAAAAACACTGAGTGAAAACACTGTTGCCCTATAGCAAAGAACTTCTTCCTCGTCAAGCTGTCTGCGGCAGGCCTGCACTTGCTGCATGTGTGTACGCTCTGTTCAGGTCTGTATTACTGAACAACAACTGCAGCATTCCTCAAACTGAGTACAATTCTAAAACTGCAGTATCTACACTTTGATTAATACACCCACCAGATCGTGCAAATGTATAATCTCCCCAGGATGACCTGTATTTACCTTGACTGTTCATGGCATGACTCCCACCAGGCATAGTGCTTAGTCAGACAGCATATAATTATCCCCATTATTATCATTAAATTCTGCTCAGTTCACAGGAGGGTGGCTGACACCCTCCCCTTGCATCTCTACACGCCATAGGAACCGAACCCACAATGCCTTGCTCATTCGTGTCATCCAAAGTGGAAGCACAGGAAAAAAGAGAGCGCCATGGCAGAGAAGACACGAGCAGGAAGGCATACCACAGGGATGCCCCCACTGCGTGTCTCACCCAATCACGTCTCCAGACTAAATGGGTCTCACAGCTATCAGCGCCATCATTTCTTGGCTTCCTGTCAGAGAGAGGCACGCACGTAAACACAAACAGTGATTTGGCAACGTCCAGCTCACTGGCTTAGCATGCAACAAACTTCATGTGCAATCAAAAGGATGTAAGCATTTACTTTTTGGACACACTGCACACCCGCGTCACTCACAGCCCACCCACTCCCATGAGGGTTAACAGATGTCATTAGCCAGCACAGCGAGGAAGTCACATGCAACTCAATCCCGAACCCGCAGCCACTTAAGAGTATTGACCAACAGGGGCCCCTTCTCCACAGCTGTCTCCACACCTGTTACCATATGCTGCTTATATTATTTCCAATAGTAGAATTGTACTCAATATGTCCACATGAAGATGAAGATAGAACACATCTAGTTGCCATTGTACCAGTATTTGTACTACAAAAACAAATACTGGATAGCCTTCTGTTTAACACTAAGGCTTTTGACAAAGATATTTTACTTAATTTCCATTGCCCTATTTTTTGGGGGTTCTTAAGAAACATGTATTTCCTGATTTACAACTGCCACAAAGAAAAAGCGAAGTGAAACCACAGCAACAATATGTCCACAAAGGGCAGGATTTCCTTCACACTCCAGCCTGATAGAAAGATGAGAGAGGAACTAGACACCAGCACTTATCGGATATTTACAGGGAGTGGAAAAAATAAGAAACATAACTCTTTAATTCTGATGCATCAACACTGAAAACAAAGGAAAGCTTGGATAAAACCAGACAGTTTCAGCTTGTGACTGCTGTCCCAGTTTGTCTGTGTTTGGCTTTTGCTTACGTGATTTCCATGGCCGTTCCTCTTGACATATTGAATAATTTTGCAAATGTTTTGGCAGAGGCGCCTGGATTTTGGTCCACAGATGGTTTGGCCTCTTTTAAGCTCTGTTAGTTGTGTCATGTTGCTATGAAAACACACATATCAAAGTGCTAACTTGAAGGCTTGTCCAACCTCTTGAAAAGCTCATATGAAGCGGCATGAATAATTGTGAGCCATTGTTACTTCAGAGGCCTTTTCCTTTCAGTGTTTACATTATTCTGTCAACTCCGTATGTGCGCTACAACGTCAATACATTTCACCATGAGACTGCCTTTAGATGGATGTCACTAAAACTCACTGAATCCAACACTTTAAGGCTATAAAATTACTGTAATGTGTATAAATGCATCATCACCCACTTCCCTATTCAACACAGATGCATTCCACAACACCACAGTGTACCATCATATATTCTAGCCAGACAGCTTGCCTGCTGGCTCATCACTGCAGTCTGCAAGTCCAGGTCCCTCCGTCTCACAGCAGCTGAGCTCCACTCTGCACAGCAAGCATCTTTGATTTCCCCCGGCTATTAAAGACATGAAAAGTGCTCTCGCTGGAGTAGTGGAAGGGGGACCTCACAAAACCTTGACTAAGTGGTGTGAGAAAGCATTAGACAACAGCACATGTGTGAAAATTGTGGAAGTTCCCAGAGCAGAGAGAACTGATAGACGGATTTAAACATGTGAGTCAGAGGAGATCTGAGCAAATTGACCAAAACGTCCACCGCTTATCCACCTACAGCTACTTCACTTTAATAAAGTAAAAGCAGATCAGAGCACAACACAAAGCAAGGAAGGTTCATGCGCATGTGCAGCTACCATAGGAAGTACTTGTGTTTGTTTTAATGAGTCTTACAACATAAACATGCCACACAATTGACTCTCATGTACTTCCTGCACACCTGGCAAGCGGCACAGCAGGAACTATGATCACATCCCTTGACCTACACACACACACACACACACACACAACAAAGGAAATGACCATATTAAAACAGTAGGTACCTATAGCATCAGCATCCTCATGGAAATGACACAGACCCACTCATCTGTGCTCACGTGGTTCTCACTGATAATACGAGTTCATGATTCAACAATTGGAAACGGGAAAATATTGTTCAGTGTTTACAAGTCTTTGTATCCTCCAGGCTGCTTTGTATAGCAGAAAATAGTGAACTAACCTGCAGCATTCACAATGAGTCCCAACATGTGGCTGCCTGCACACACACACGCACACACACACACCCTCGCAACTGTCTGCCTGAGCGGCCACAAGTTCGCATTACACTTTCATATTACACATTCTTTACTCTCCTAAATCTGGGGGATACCTAAGTCCCTAAAGGTGCCGGGTCGGTGGTGTTTCCTACCTGTTGATCTTCAGGGCGAAAGCCCGTCGATCCGCGCTGCCCAGGGACGCCATATACAGGGTTGAAGTCCAGTGGAGCCGCGCCGGGTGTTGGTGTGGTTCTCCAGCGGGATCTCCGCCTCCGTCAGTCCGTAAAGTCACCAGAAAGCAGCTGTCATCGCTGAGCTGGTCTCTCTCTCTGCTCCGGCCGCTGGAAGCTCCTGTGGGTGTAAACTTCCGTGTATGATTTGAGCCATCAGAGAGAGAGAGGGGGAGAGAGAGAGGGAGGAGGGACAGCAGAGGGAGACACCGGTCGGCCGACCGGGGGGAGGTGACAGCCGGGGAGAAGACAGACACGTGCGCTCTCTGGCTGCCGGTCTGACGAGTCTCTCTCTCTCTCTCTCTCTCTGTCTCTCTCTCTCTGTCTCTCTGTCAATGTGGAAAATAGTCTTACACATAAAAGTTGTTTTTCTCAGATTCAATCCAAGAGTTACTGATGAAAAAAGTCAGGAGGTTTCACTTTTTCCAAACTGGGAATATAACTATGATATTGTTGAAGATAGTGATAGTGATCTCAAGTCGAGTTTTGTTCCTTTCTATTGTTTTTTTTTTGTTTTGTGTATGTCTCTCAGTCTTCATTGGAGGAGGAGCTAGTGTAGCTTTTGTCTCTGTGTGTGTAAATCATCACGAAATCAAAATCTTAAAATTCATATAGTTTGGTTTTCATTGATGAGTATGTTGTAAATATTCTCTCTCTCTGAAGGAGTGTTTCCTCAAAGCATCGCAATTTCTGTGTCACTTTTATGGCCATAGATTAACAAGGACTATGATTTATTTGTTTTAGTTTATTTTATTTTATGCCACTTATTTACCAACTTTATGATCTCGACAAAACAGTTCAGATCCTTACCAGAACCCAGAGACAAATCATTTTCAGTAGTCATAATTTTTAAGTTAAAAACTAATTGAAACATTTGGGAAATTACCAAGTTACATTCGAAACATTACATTTACAAGCAACCTCACAGCACGATTCTACCATAGGTTTAATCAAAGGTGCAATTCAGTGTGTAGTCCCACTACGGTGCAGAGGGTGGCGGTAAAGCTCCTATGACGATGGTCGCTACAAAAAAAGTCAGCAGATGAATCAGCAGCAGCAGCAATAGAAGAAGAAGAATTCATAAACTTTGTAGTCCGACTCAGCTCCGCTTTGCAGTGGGACAGACCACTGGATAAAGTACTTCTGTAGCTGCTTATTATATAATATTATTTCATGTCAAATTTGTACATGTCCCGAGTGGTTTTGATGTCTGCAAACGAATTCAGTCAGAGAAAGTAAAGACAGATTCTCCGAGGAAGTGGCTATGTTTCCGCCAAACTGACGGGTGAGAATACTTTAACATTGTGTGACGACATGTTTACTTGTAACGCCAGAAATGTTTTCGTGTATACAAACTACATATGGCAGAAAACGTACGACAAATTCGGGTCAGGACGTCATTTTTCAGCTAGAGCTACGCCGCTAACGCTAGCCTGTTTGGCTCAGCTGACTGTCATCCCCTGAAGGTTGGAACTTCCCGGTGTTCCGGATAAACGAGTGACCGCGTTAACTTGTGCATTTTCCTTAGGGTCGTCGTTTTACTACAAAGTCGTTTGAATATACCGAATACTTTGTCACCGTATTAGAAGTATTCAGTCGCAATTGTGGAAAAATAACCATCCACAACCGTGTAAAAAGCATCAGGAGCTAACTGGATTGTTCTTATAATTCCCAGGAACAATTTGTTTTTATTTTTTATTTCTTCTGTTTTCAACCAATGCCATTCAATACCAGGACCTTAAAATTTACTTAAACAAAGCCCATTATGCTGATGAAAACAAGTTTGTATCAGTTGCAGAAAAGTACAGCAACAATCGTATTTTCGTCCAACACTCCAATGCCTGTTCAGTGAGAGTATTTCAACCTGTTTAATACACCTGCTTAATAAATGACTCCTGTTTCCCTAATAAATCAATTCCTGTCTGGAATTTACTTGAAATGATTCCAGACAGAAGAGAGCAGGAGGGACACTGGAGCTGTGTGGGTAACATGAGTTTTGTCCAACAGGTGTGGATAATACAGGAGACAGAGAGGCCTCCACAATGTGGTCAGAAAGGCAAAGAGGAATTCGAGTTACTCAAGAAGAACTGCTTTGCAAGAATGCCTGCGGGTATTATGGAAACCCTGCATGGCAAGGTTTCTGCTCCAAATGCTGGAGGGAGCGATCGCGGGCTGCTGGAGCTCAGACGCAAGATGCAAGGTACACGACCAGCTCACAACGTTCACTCAGACTGAAAGCATCGTTTAGATTTGTTTTCACAATACATTGTTTTGATCTTTGCAGACAAACCAATGATGGAACTCCTCTCACCTTCTCCAAATTTGAGGAGAAGAAAAGTACGGAGAAGGGTCGTCGAATTAACACTATGAGGAGACTCTTCTGGGGCAGTCCGTCGCCTCCAAAACGTCCAGGTAGGTGCAAGTTATGATTTTTCATTTTGGGCATCTGTGTCGAGTTACGGTCCAGTAGTAGATTGTTTCCATAGAGTAGTAGTATCACGTAAAAGTCACCTCCAACACCGTCACTGTCGACAACAAGCCACACTAGGTCTGGAATAATGTCCCATTCTTGTTCTTCCAGAGACTTCTGAAAGCCATGCACGGGCCTTGAAAGCCTACCAGAGCCTGGATCCAGGGGACTTCACAGGGTTCCTAAAGCTACTTCGGAGCCCGTCCTCCCAGCGCATGCAGTCCCGCTGCACAGCTTTCCTCAATACAATGGAGGCTTATCATGTAATCACTTACCTGATCAGTATTTGATTCATTAACCACCATTTACCTAGAAATTCCGCCATTTCATAACATTCAATCCCTTGTTTCCTCTCATGACTATATAGGATCTACCGGTACAGAAGCAGTCCGATCTTGTGCAGGATTTCTACCAGACCTTTGCTGAGTACTTTAGCTGTGAGTCGAGCTCCAAACCTCCTCAGCTGTTTATTCTGCACGGAAGCAAAAGCGACAAATGATTTTCATCTGATGTTTCCATTTCAGGTTTCTCTGAGGCTCAGGTTGTCCAGACGATGGAGCACGTAGAGAAATTGATTATGACTCGTTTGCACAAATGGGTTTTCTGTCATGACAGCTGTGATGATGAACAGAAAGACCTGGCTCTCCAGAGAAGGATACGGTGACCTTCATATCCCTTCATACATTTGTTCTAATGGTGCCAGTATATCATTTTAAAATCTGAAGTTCTAACTGATGTCTTATTACATTCACAGTTCCTTGAACTGGGTTACTCCGCAGATGCTCGGCGTACCTTTTCCTGATAAAAAGATAGGAGTCACAGGTGATCCTTTCCTGCCTGCAATAACAGGTGATTTAGTCATTCATTATCTTTTCACACATAATCCTTGTGTTCTCAGGAGGGAGCTTAACATTTTTCTCATCCTGAGCAAAGCCACTGGCCGTTAAATAGTTTCTACCCACTGTTTCCCTGTTGAACAGCCATAATTGAGATGGACGCCAAGCGAGCTCCTCAGGACAAACTGGCATGTGTGTGCAAATGCAGTCAGCATGTGTTTGAAGCCCTCTCCACCTCAAACAGTGAGCCCGCTAATGCAGACGACTTCCTGTCCAGCCTCGTCTATGTGGTGCTTAAAGCCAATCCACCTCGCCTGCACTCCAACATGCAGTATGTGATCCGCTTCGGTCTCCCTCACAGTCTCATGGCAGGAGAGAGTGGCTACTATTTTACAAATTTGGTGAGTTAAATGATACATAAATGATACGTGATGATCAGTTTCTCATCCTGCACGTCCAAGCAGAGGCCTTGTAAAGTTCTATGTGTCACTCATGCTTGTGCTCTTGTCCTCTGTATTAGTCTTGTGCAGTGGCCTTCATTGAAAAGTTGGACGGACCAGCGCTGAACCTTAGCAAGGAGGAGTTTGGCGGCTACATGATGCGCGGACGTGCTCCCTCTGTGAGAAGCGAGAGGCAGAAAGTTGCCGGCGATGCACAGACAGTGTTAGAGGAGCTACAGGGCCGGCAGGAGAAGCTGGATGAAGGAATGAATGCCCTCAATGTGCAGTTACAACAGTGGGTGCAGGTGGTTGAGACGCAGCTAAATGAGGCAACATCCAAGTTTGTTACGGTGCAAAAGGAGATGGCAGCTCAGAGCGTTTCCTCCCCTCACAGTGCAGCGTCACAGGAGGAGGACATGAAGGACCACATGCTGCTGCTGCTCCCAGACCCAGATGCTGATCCAGGAGACACGGACTGTTAGCTATTATAAGAATATAAATGTCTTCTAATCTGGCAGTGAAGTGTTGGTATTTCTCAGCACTAAATAGAGTCAAACAGGTTTATATTCTCTTGCCTTTTTGAACAACTTGCAGCCACAAAGAGCCAAGTATTTCTAAGCCAGTTTAACATGAAGGAACATTATGTGTTTGGCATCACACAACACTTTGGTAGTGCACTTAAGCATAAGGACCTAAAAAATAATGTTTTGCACTTACATGCTATCAGAGGATGAAGGCATTGGAAGCACTTTCCAAATTTAGTTACAAGCTATTCTGTGCCATGTAAACAGCTCAGACGTGATGATCAGGCACTCAGGGTACACAGCACTCTGGGTTATCGCCGTTACTGATCTATTACGTTACCTTTTTTTTCTCCAAAAACTAATACCACTGTGCCTGCTGTGAAAATATGCTAATATTTGAAGATATTAGATGTTTATAGAGCTACTTGGGAATATTACAGGATGGACCAGATTTTGCTCAGAGCCATGTAAATATTTTCCCTTCCCATTTTCCAGTATCTGTACAAATAAGTACTAATTGGTAAAAACAAATGTAATGTAATACAATACAATGCAATAATGTAGTACAATTTATCTTCGATCTTTGTTATTGTAGAGTTTATATGCAACTGTTTACAACTGTTCATATTCCTGAAGAAATCAAAGGGGTTTATGTCTTGAAATATGATTGTATGAAATCTTATTATTAAAGTTGACCGTTACGAAGACATGTTTTGTGTTCGATAAATTTTATTTAAATTTGAATTGAAAATGTATTTTGGTCATATGACCGATGTCCAAGATTGCAACCCGCCATAAAACGAAAAGAAGAGGAAGAAGAAGCCTCTCTGGAGAAACTTCTTCTTCTTTGGAGCATATTAGCGGTGGTTGTGCATTACCGCCACCTGCTGGACTACACCACCACCCATAACGGACAAATAGAACTACAGTACCTCGCCCTCTCGGTACCCGTAGTTGTAGTTTCATGTGGGAATACACCACAACAGCGCACAGTCATGAAGATGACGGAGGACAAAAACACGGGAAGCTCAGACCTGACAATGGCCGATGTGAGAATCCTTGTTAAAAAGAAGGACGACATAGAGGAGCAGATTAAAGCGTACTACGACGTTTTGGAAGACGTAAGTCAGAAACACCCAAAGCTAGCTGAATGCTAACGCTGTTTGCTAACAGCGTCGCTTGTCGGGCTTACTACCTAACACATCTGCTCCTGTGTGTATGTGTATGTGTGCGTTTACAGCAGGGGGTCGGAGTGGAGGGGCCCCTGATAGACGCTGAGGGATTCCCCCGAGATGACATCAACCTGTACCAGATCAGGGCAGCGAGACACAACATCTCATGTAAGCACCGGAGTTCATGACCTAAAGACCTGCAAACGAGCCCTACACTCAGTACAGTTGTCATATGCGGAATTGTGAATGTAGATTTTATAATAAGACATACAAAATCCACAAAAAAAGTGTAAAGAAACCCTTTCCTTTCTATCCTTTCCATGTAGTTCTATCTGTTTTCTAGTGTTCTTATGGTTGAGAGGAAACGTACGTATATACTGCCTGATACTTATACCAGTTACGTCTTAACCTTAAAGTCTTCTACATTTTCTTATATGATAATGAAGTATCTTCTAGAATACAGCTAGAAAAACTAGAGAGCACAACACGATGACATCAACAGGCACGGATAGTGAATTTACACAGTATATTTGCAGATTTTCATTCCACTGTCATCCATTAGTTACGTTAGAAGTTATGCCATCGTCTCTTTCAGGTCTTCAGAATGATCACAAGGCCATCATGGCGGAGATAGAGGAAGCCTTACACAAGCTGCATGCTGGAGAGAAAGCCAAGCGGGAGCTTGACCAAGCAGAGGCTCAGACGGAGGTCATGGAGCAGGAGGTCGTCCCTCCGTCGCCCTTTGCGCGGGTGGATGCGGTGACACCAGGCTCGCCTGCCTGTGGCGCTGTGAGTGATGTCACTTATGACTCTTTTGCTTGGTTGCAGGTCCTGTCTGTGTTTATACTGGTGTGACTGCAGTGTTTGTCTCTTTCTCTCTAAAGGGCCTTCGAGTCGGAGATGGAGTCGTTGAGTTTGGTTCTGTGAACACAGGGAACTTTCAGAGCCTCCAGAATATCGCCTCTGTGGTGCAACATAGTGAAGGAGTAAGTTACTAAAGTAGAGGGCAATACATTTGTTTGTTTATTGTAATTGTTTGTCACTATAAAGTGTATTTATGTTTTCTTATATTGTTATATCCTATAGTCCAGTGTCACAAAATGCAGTGTAGTATAATGCAGGATTTCTGTTAAGATAAGATTTAAGATACTTTTATTGTCATATTACAGAGGGTGCTACCTAAACAATATTCTGATACAGAACAGTTCTCCGGTCACTCTTACTATGATTCCATATTACATAATTCCCTTTGGTGATGAGTTACCAAAGAACACTTAAAACCACATTATGTCTCTCAGAAACCTTTGCGTGTCCTTGTGATCCGGGAGGACCAGCGAGTTCAGATGAGCCTGACTCCACAGAAATGGTCGGGCAGAGGTCTGCTGGGGTGAGTTCCACCGCCAAACCATTTAACCACAAGTTACCAAAACTGACAATTCACGCAAACAATACATGCAGTGAATGTGTGTGTTTAGTATGGTTTATAGAAGATGATGAACTCAATCTACTCTTCTACCCACAGTGAGTTGCATAATGTAAGGATTTTGAATGATTTTATCAGCAAAGTCATGTCTTGTTTCTCAGATGCAACATTGTTCCCATCCAGCGATGACCTGATGCACCTGTGCAGGATTCAACTATGGAAGCCCGACTCACTTACCTCAGTGAAATACTACAAAAAAATACACCAATATACTGCAGGAGAACTGCGTCCAGCTGTTATTTTTTACCAATCAAGTTAAATTTAACAAAATAAAGTGTCAAATTACTTCCGTTTACAGTTGTCAAGTTGAATGTGTTAATCCTCTCACACCATGAAGATCGTGTGCGTGTGTGAGTTAGAGAGAGCATTACGCATCAGATCTCATACTCACATGGAATGACATGAGATAACATGTTATGTACAGTCTTTATAATATTACAACACAATTTTACAGAATGTTTTTGGAATGAACAGATTATTCAGGAAAACAAAGCTAAAACTTTGGTCAAATCAGACTTAACCTGTTTATGTTGAAATGAGACTCAGACCAAGTAAAGAAACCAAATGTCACAAAGTCGAGTCACAAAACTTCACTTTTCCATTTGGAACTCAAAGAAACGTGTAGGATGTAAAGTTTATTATAAAAGTATGCCAAAGAAAAAAGATTATTACAAGAACAGCAACACCTGAAACAATCATGTCGGCTTGTGCTTCTTCTTTTTGGCCTTTACCATCTGGGGCAGCTGGATTTTGAAGGCAGTCCTACAAAAAAAGATATTTTTCATCCTATTAACCACAGAAGTGAGTCTACAGAAACAGAAAATGTATCTTACACCATGATATAAAACTAAAAAATTATGTAAAACTACAATTTTGAGGGAGAGGTTTTCGATTTAAGATCTACAGTTCAAGATGTGAAAAGAAATAACCGAATACTTACTCGCAAGTTGTACAGATGGGGCTGAAGTTGCAGAAAACTTTGGGAAAAGAGGAGCGTGTTTCATCAAAATAGTTTCAGAATGATTTAAAACAAGGTATTTTTAATTCAATCTGGAATGGCACTTACTTGACAAACACACTGAGCAGACGTAACCAATTTCAATGAGGTTCCGGTGGCAGAAACACGCGGCTCTGTAGTCCACGTGTACGGGCGGCGGCAGCACCAGCTGTGAGCGCTGCTCCAGGTCAGGCAGGAACACCCACTGTTCACAACACACAAGCACCAACACTGAGCACAAAACCTCCCACGCAAAAGAAGATGCAGCGTTTTCTCAGACGGCTCGCTCACCAGCAGGTACTGAGCCAGTGCGACCTTCTGTGGCACCTTCAGGTACAATCCTCCAGTTATATCACAAGCCTGAACAAACCAGCTCAAGATCAAACAGCTGTCCGCTGTAGGACATTACATGGGATTCAGTGTAGCACAGAGCTGGACCAACGTACCTGCTGAAGGAGGCCTGAGTCCGAGTCCAACACACAGGCGTCAATCAGGATATTCTAGATGAAGACAGAAGCAGGCTGAAGACTGAGCCAATCCATCTGAGTGGACTGAAGTCAAACACGACATACACAAAACCTTTACCTGCTTCTGGGCAGCAAAGATGACGTTCATGAAGTTCATGTACTGAAGCGCACAGTCGTCTGCTGCTTTGATTACCTGTCCAGTAAAGAAAACACACAGCCTGTTTACTTAAAGGGGTAAATAAATCTCAGTTAAGCATCCAATTAGACAGTTTGGGAGCTTACCAATATTCTTGATTTGATCTCCTGTCCAACTGAAAAAGAGAAAATGTGCATTAAATGCTAGTCAGTGTGCATTACTGTGCATTATTTAAGTCATTGAATTTACCTCCCAGCTCTTTTGTGACCCTGTGAATGTCTGAAGATGAAAGGTTTAAGGTAAATTTGCAAAGAAACATTGACTCTTAAACAGGAATGCTCCTCTCTGTGCTCCTCTTTACCCCTTTGACTCCTTCCATGAATGACTCAGGTCATTATTCAACTGCTACTGTTAGATATTCAACCTAACTTCTGATACGTCACACATGAGAGGCGTCTTATTGAAAGGATACAGCAGAGAGCTTTGGCCAGGGATCCAGCCAGCAGGGTGTCTGTTGAATACGCCCTCATTTCAGCTGGAGAGGGGAAACCAGAGCACAGCGTCAGCAAACACACTGGAGTCAGCAGTTCTATGAATGAACAGCAAACACCAGAGACGGGTCATTTGCTCCACAATGAATGACTGGCACTTACTTTTGGACATAACTTTGATGATCTTTTCAGCGATAAGATTGTTGGCGACTGACAGGAGTTCATATTTGCCGTCGCCGCTAGAGGACGCCTCTTCCCCATAGCTATCCCCGGCGTGCCAGCTCTTACACGGATACAGGAAGTGGCTGGAATGAAAAACAGATGAGCGGGATGAGATGTAGGAGCGGGAACAAAATATGAGATTCAGCATAAAAGGCCGGACACACGGAAACGTCACTGCAGCTGCGTCTCAATCCAGGAGCAACTGGAATGACATCCAAGGAGTTCTGGAATCTCAGGGTTCAGTGAGAGGAAGCTGGAAGCAGGAGAATGAAGCGTGTGGCCTCTGCAGTGACGTAGGTGGTGAGCAGGTGTGTGTGTGTGTGTATAAAGGGGAAATGAGCCTGAAGCTGATTTTGTGAAAGATCCACAGGGACAATGTGAACCTGGAAAGATTTAAGATCCACCAGGGAGAGCAGGAGGACGTAGGTAGGGAGAGATTATCAGGTGGAAAAACCCTTTTAACCCTTTGAACACACAATAGTTGATATATGTTAGGGACAGGGGTCAGGTGACATCTTGGCATCACGTGGTAGCAAGTGACCTATCACATATCACATCCTTGTTGTCAGAACAAGTGTCGAGAAAACATGGATGCTCCTGAGGTGTCCCACCCCTGACCTCTGACCCAACCAACCTGAACCTACCTGTCCTGACAGTGACTCGCGATGACAGCCAGCTTGTTGGCCCTGGTCATTGCCATATGGGAGTTGCCCATCACCATGACAGCATCCAAACACTTGGACAAGGTGAACTGTATGGACACAAGAGAACAGCGTGGAGGATTTAGTTTGAGGAGGTCACATTCAGAGAGTGGGATAACATCTCCTTCCTCAGCAGTACCTCGGGCTCCCTCTGAGCCTGCTGGCCCCACCATATTGGATTCACGTCCACAACGATCACCAGCAGACTGGACTCGTCCTCTGCACACAACATGGAGACGTAAAGAATGAAGCTGGAATGCGCACAGGCTCAGAGTTTATCATGGACTTAATTCAGACTGCGCTGCACATACCTGAGGCCATAACAGCTGGACCCGGACCCTGGTATCCTCAGTACATACACACACTCTGCGTGACACTACTCTCTGTTGATCTTGACCTCTGATGTCTTTTGTCCATAAACAAAACTTAAAACGCCTCGAATATGCGAACTCCGTCTGCCCCGGGTATCCAGGGAGTGTGTGACCCGGTTGAAAACAGTGAAATGTGTATGAAACGTCTAAATGTTCGTTTTCGCCGCTACTATTGTTTTTGCGTCATCAGACTGCGACGATGTCCGTCTTCTTCTACGCTTCAAGACTGTTCGGATAGCACATTGCGCACTGCTGCCACCTACTGCTGTATGTTCGTTTTAAAAGAAGAAGAACACCCCCATCCGACAGTATTTAACTAAACAAATGAATGTACAATACTATGACTATGACTGATTTATCATGTCTGTTAAAGAATCAAGTTAATCTGCTTTTTAATTCAAATATCTTCTATTTGTATTACAACATAATATTATGTATGATAAGTTTCTTCCACATGAATATAAAGATATTAATGACAAAAGATATCGTTCAAGATTTCCATTAATGACTGTCCAAGATGGTATAACAAAAAGAAGAGAACACCTCCAATCTCATTGACATACAGGTACAGTCATCTTAAATAAAATGTTTCAGTGCAAAGGTAACAAGATACACTTATAACCAGAATATATATTCAATCTCACACAAATATTAAAGGATATCAATGAATAAATGTATAAATATGTATGTTTGGATTTTTGGACATATCTTTACAAAAGACAAATTAAATATCGCAAATAGTCGTGAAACATTGCAGTTCTACTGTATAAAAATAAAAGTAAAAGCTAGTCCACTTGCATCTGTCTATTTCCTGGGTATGGATGGGGCCTTGAGGGGAACGGTCCGGTACCTCTCTGTCTGGTAGGCGTCTGACTCAATGGCCTGGCTGGAGTCGTTCAGTGTTACATAGACATCTCCTCTGACCTCTGTGACCTTATGAACCCTCTGTTTGACACCCTTGGAGCGCCAGTGTGTCATCAGGGGTTTAGCCAAAGGATCCTCCACAGCTTGGTAAAGTCCTTCACCTTCAGCCAGTGTGATCTTATAACTGTGCCAGGGACACACGATACAAAGCCGCCCGTCAAACTCCTGATGATGACGACACATTATTAAGGTGGTGCAGTCAACAGATGAAAATGAATGGTAATGTAAACAAAATGTGTCGAATTGTGCCCATCAGCCTTTTTTTAATGTGTTTAAGTCTAAAATGAACAAAAGCATAGCAGGCATCTCACCTCAATGTCTCCATGCTGCAATGCACCACCCGAATCTGTCAAAGCCAACACATTGCCGTCAATCATTTGACACAGAAGGGTTTAATAACAAGTCATCTTCAAAGGGTGACTGATAAGTTTTGAGCCCAGCATGGAAAGATATAACTCAGAGGTATTGCAGTATAACCTGTTTTGGTATGTATTCAATGTGTGTTGACCTAGTTTGTCAATGTACAGTTTGTCAATGTACAGAGACACTAGTGTACCTCTAAGGAAAAGAAACACATATCAGGCTGAGAACTTATCATTCAGCCCTTGTATACACAATGGGAGCTTACGATAGCAGCGTATGTCCATGGCATGTAGTTGCCCTCGGTGGTACAGGACCAGCACATCTCTGCAGCCATTCACCAGTCGTGTCACTCGGCCGGCCTTCACAATGTCCGCCTTCCTCCCGATGAAGTGACCGCCAAGGGGAGGTGAGGAGGATGAAGAAGGGCAAGAACTCCCATCCTCAGAGGACATGATGAGCACTTCTTACAGCAAGGAGTTGAGAAACGGAGCTCAGTGAGGGGATGAGTTAGTTACTATGGTGATTAGAGGTGTAATTGACCTGATGTTGCCATTGAACTGTGCAATGTACACATACAAAAGAAAGGTTCTTATGAAGTCTCGATCACAGCAAAACAATGAAAGATATATATTTAAGTATGTATAGATAATACAAAATGGGGAGGTGCAGGAGTGAGGTGGCGGTATTCTATGTTTATGTTTAGAGTTATCTGACTGTATCTCCTTATTTATAGAGAAATAAACGACTAGTACTGGATTACCTCACCGTTTTCACCCCTTATTACTATATTCTTTGAGTACGGAAACAATTAAATCAATAGACAGGAACTCATCGTGTCTGTTGTAAACAAACAAAAAACCTCGGCATACCTCTTAGGTCTTATAAATCCCTTTTACATGATAGAAACTTAACGTCATCGCTAACTTCTAAAGTTCTGTCTGAACGTGCTAATGCCAACTGGCTGCTGCGCTGTAGTTATCTTTGGTTATCTGTCCCTGAACGAGACCGCGTTTAAATGTCCATGCGCTCTATCTCAAACCAGCTGGTCTATTTGGACTCGTGTCACGTTAGAAAGCACAAGATAAATGTTTTATCAACAAGAGCAGAGCGCTGGGAGACGCAATGTTATGTGTTACACTCAATAATGTCCCCACGGGAACACGAGCGAGTGTCATGCTTCCTGGCAAAACTAGGTGTCAGGTTCGAGTGAAATAAGCAAATCAAATGAATATTTTCCATGACAATTATACAATAATTGAAATTGTATCGCTATCGCCAGAAACAAGTTTAGAAAACAATGATAGAAATGCGTAGTTTATATCTCCGTTTATTTTGAAGTCGTTAAACATCTTAATGGGACATCTTCAAAGCCGGCTTTGAGTCTTAGCAAGTTAGATCGTGAGTATTAAACCCCAGAGGGATTATTGTCTCTTTCATGATTTGACCGGCTGGAGTTATGCGCTTTAGCAGGTGAATAATTTGGTTAATTTGATCCATCTGTGAATCTACCTGTGGGGCTGAAACAGGTCCCGACCCACAGCGGGAACAGCGGGCTCAGGTCGCGGCAGCTGCGTCGTTATGGAGATGATTCTGTGTACGGAAACGCCGATACTCTCTCTATCTACCTGTAGAAACTTTACGCTTGTTGTCAGTTTAGTTTCTTCTGCCTGCTCGGATAAAGCGTCCTGCCCTCGGATCTTCTGTGTCTGTAAGTTATTTTCTGTGAATCAGGTAAGTTGTTCCTTTTCATTCTTAGCCAGTAAAAGGGTAAATTAGCTTTATAGCTGTCTCAATCGTATAATTACGCTGTTTATACATCTCATATCTCAAATATGTTATTTTTTCATTTTTAGCAGTAACTGAAAACCAAAGTTTGCGTCCGGTCTTTATTTAAGATGAGCTTTTCACCAGGTGGTCCAGGAAGATTTATACCAAACCTCGAAGCCTCGTGACTTCATTCACCTGTAAAAAGACATTTTTATTATAGCAGATTTTACGGGATGAATAGAAAGGCCAAACGCTTGATTGGCTGTAGAAATGACTGCAAATTTTCCTGAATTTACACAGCGCCCTCTTCAACTACATGAGCTTTTAGTTTTTACACAACATGCTCCAAATTATCAATAAATTTAATTGGATGTGTAGAACCAGTGCAATCCCCCACCAATAAACCTTCCGTAACGTTTTAATCTAGAGGTGAAAAATGATCATAAACCTTTGCACACAGTTGTACTCTGGCTATATTCATGCCTATGGAGAGGTCTTAGTGTAACAGTTCATAAATGCCATTGCAGCACCACTGCAGCTGTCAGCTAGTCCACTGTAGAGCAGTTGCTCAGTGGTGTTTGCTATATTTATCATATTTGCAACTGTATAGCAATGTGTGACATGACTGCACACTGCTGCCCCAGTTCCATCCAGAGAAAGTGTCGAATTTCAGCATCATACCAGCATACTGCACTCATACTACACCACAACAGTGACATAGCATTGGCCATCAGGAGACACATATGACTGCGAGAGAGACAAAGCAGCAACAGGAAGAGTGCTGTGAACTAGCAGGGAGCTTTGCCTAGTGTGAATTTAAATCTAGACTTATTTTGAGTTATTCGTATGGAGGTGTAGGGTGACATCATAGAGATACTCTGCAGTCTTTCGTTGTACATGGTCTTGTGATTTGTTTGACCAACTGATGGAGGGACTACAGTGACATGTCTGCTACCTGCTACTCCCAGGATAGGAGGAGGAAAGAAGAGGAAAAAAGTAAAAGGAGAAAAAAGAAGGATATAAAGACACTTTGTATGAGTGTCTGAGAGCAGTTGAGCTACAGCATCACTTTGCCAGGTGAGCACATGCACACAAACACTCTCTCTCACACACACACACACACACACAAACGTGCAGATACACAGTTGCAAACAGAGGGATTCTAATTCTGTTTCTCATTTACTAATCCCACTACTATAATGGAAGAGCGGTTTGTCTGTTTGTCTGGAGCTACAACGTGCACCATTCCAACAATTACCTCCAAACATGCCAGAAAAAGACGTTCAGAAGTCATTTGGCATTTGCAGATGGTGTTTGTATTTGACATAAATACTCAATTAGCAGCTTTATTTTGTATTTGCATCACCAAAAAAATGAAATGATTGGATCCAACCTATCACTCCCAATAATGACATCATCAAGGATGTTGCAATTGACATAAATATAACCACCTTGGCAACCCCTCTTAATGACATCATGAATGACAATGTTGATCATAATTCTGTTTCTCTTTTACTACAGTTCTTTTCAATTCCCTCATATCCTTCTTCTTGTTCTTTCAGGTGAACGTCAATGGGTTCGCATCTATTACATCTGGTTCAGCAGGTTAACAACCTTCATCTGGAGAGCCTTGATGATGAGGATGAAGACTGTGATGATTTTGACGATTGTTGTTTTAAAGAAGATGTGATAGATGATGGTTTTACATATTGTGGTCATGGAGATCTTGAGGAAGGCGAATCTGATGATGACAATGATATAGGTGCTGTTGTGACTCGGCTAAATGCAGCCTCCTTGCTTAGAGCATCAAATGTCTGCAAAAGACTTGATTTCAGTGGTGAAATTGTCGATGATCATCAGAAGCATCGTCCTTGTTCCATAGATATGGTTGATGTCAATGCACCTCCGAACTCTTTGACCTTTGACACTGGAACTGCGGTGGTATGTGAATGTAAAAAAAGCTACAACAAATATCACCCAGATGCAAACATCAAACCAGAGCTCACAGCACAATCTTCCATCTCTAACTCGTACACCAGATCATCACGAAAGCACATTTCTATTCACAAGAGGAAGCCAAGGCCTGCAAAGGGGTTTAGCAGCAACCCAGTTGTGCGTAAAGACAAAGAGCCCATTTCTTTCTGGGGTGAAGCTGTTGCAGAAAAAAGCTGCGAAAGGACTTATGAGCACCTGGTCAAGCCTACTCCTGTTTACGAATCAAAGAGAACATCAGGCTACAACTATGGACTTCCACTGAGTTCCCCTGCCACTCCAAACAAGAAGTAAGCAGTGACAGTTCATTTGTTTTCACAACTAATTCCCTTTTTGCTGATAAATATCTCAGCAAAGACTGCTATTGTTTTAAATACATGTATAGAATAAGAAAATAATTCAGAAAGTACAATATCCATCTTCAATCAATTTTCCTGGACATGCATTTTTAAATATTGCATGTGTTTTGTATGTTGCAGGCAAGCAGTGGAGCAGCGGATCAGCGTGTGTGTCAGGAAAAGACCTCTGACACTTGCGGAGCGCAGGAGAGGAAATGAAGATGTCGTAACAACTCAAGGAGATTGTGTCATTGTCCATAAGAGCAAAGAAGCCGTGGATCTCACACAGTATATACTACAGGTAGCTATCGGGCACAGATAGGAATCAATGACTAATCAGCAGTAATGATAAAATTATGATTGGTATTGAATAACAATGCTGGAAATATAGGATCATGTACTCAACTATCTGTAAACTTATCAGTAAACTTCAGGTTATGGTATCAGCTCACAGGAAGAAATCCATCACACAACAGACACTAAAAATAACTCTCAAAGGTCAAAGAACTTCTTCAAAGGTCAATGTGTAAATGCCCGTTTTGTCCTTGCCATGCCTCCTTGTTTCTGCAGCATAGGTTCTACTTCGACCAGGTGTTTGGGGATGAGACGTCCAATGAGGATGTGTATCGCAGAACAGCTTATCCTCTGGTGCAGCACATGCTCAATGGGTATGGTAACAATGAAGTAGCAATGACTGATACTGTGCAGCCCCTAACTAATTCCTAAATGCATAAATTAGGAGCTATAAATGTACTGCGTATAAATACATCAGAGCTGAATAAGTCTAGTTAGGCACAACTCTTTTCTAATTCATGATTGTGCTGCAGCTGTTGATCACAAAGCAAATGGAAGCACGTGTATAAACTGTAATATTTCAAATTTATATTTAAACCGATTTTTCTGATGTCTCAAGTAGTTAAAATGGAACTATAGTAATGTATGGTTTGTGTGCGTGTGTCTGTTTTCAAAGAGGCAAGGCCACCTGCTTTGCATACGGTCAGACAGGTGCAGGGAAGACTCACACCATGTTGGGCTCATGTCCTAGGACACCAGGGCTGTATGTGCTGGCAGCCCAGGACATATTTGCTCACCTCTCCGCCACATACACAAGCTCATCACACCTGGTGTATGTCAGTTTCTTTGAGATCTACTGTGGTCAGCTGTATGACCTGTTAGACCACAGGAAACGGTACGTGTTGGTGTGTATGTGTTTTTTCACCAGTAAAATCTTTGGAGGGAACATAGGAAAGATGAACTATGGAAAATCTATTATTTATGTTTTTAATTCATTTGCATTTTGCTTTCAAGTTTAACATCATTTGTGGTTTAATTATCAGTCCTGCAGCAGCTGCCATCAACATTTACATGCATCTACATAACGTGGCAGGATGCCATCCACAGCCCCTAACAGAATGTCTATGCTGTGTTTCTGCAGGTTATTTGCCAGGGAGGATGGCGACAAGGTGGTCCACATTGCAGGGCTGAGTTACATCCGAGTGGATTCAGTCAACTCACTGCTGAAGGTTGGGCTCTTCCTTTACAGCTTGTCTCCATGCTGTTTTGTTCAGAGCTGGTGTGGTGACTTACAATCTCACTTTTAGTAACACTTGGACTCCAAGATGATACATTTTGAAAAACATTATGGGTGAACTTGTGAACCATCTTTGGGTCTTCACAGTATTTAGTAGAGCTTGTTTTTTCACTGCAGCACAGGTGTAACTAGTGGCTCTGTTCCTTAAAGGTGTGTCAGTTCAGTGGTCCAGCATGCACACTGGCACACCAAGTTACACTTCAAACACAGTCAAAATGTCCACAGAGAGAAAAATGTACGGTCACATAAAGAAACCTTTCACTTTTGCATGAAATGTAATTGGGATGCATTTAGCTCGTCATGTTCTCTCTCTCTCTCTCTCTCTCTCTCATGTTCTTCATTCCCCGTAAAGGTGATCTCACATGGCACAGAGGTGCGCTCACAGGGGGTGAGTGGAGTCAATCCGGTCTCTTCTCGCTCGCATGCCTTGCTTCAGATTCAGCTCAGGGGACCAAATCAACAGAAAGCTGGCAGGTAAGTGGCATTAATTGTGGGCCCATTTTAGTGCCTTATTTCTTCCTTAATTACTTACTTCTCTTCCTCTTACCTATCGTGTGTGTGTGTGTGTGTGTGTGTGTGTGTAGGATGTGGTTTGTAGACCTTGCAGGAAGTGAGCGGGCCTCAGATACCAAACAGCCTGGCAAGCAAACTCGTATGGAGGGAGCTGAGATCAACCAGAGTCTTTTGGCTGTAAGCTATATGGGCATACACACACACACAAACACACACACACACACACACACACACACACACACACACAAACAAATAAAGCCTGAACATAATGGAATTTCACATGTAAGCTCATTTGTCAACGTTTTCTTTTTCAGCTCAAAGAGTGTATCCGGTCCCTTGATCAAGAACAAGCACACACACCGTTCAGACAAAGCAAACTTACACAGGTAAAGGGACATACACAGACATTATCACACAGACACACACACACGCGCATGCACGCACGCACGCACGCACATAAGCCAGGGACATATGTCAGATCAGCCGGCAGCAGGCGGGTTGGGGTGGGGGTGGAGTGTGTGTGCTATCACTTGCTGCTAGTTGAGCCGTTCTTGCCATGTGTCAAGTCTGCACAGATATGGATGAAATGTATGTTGGACCTGTTCTGTTCCTGTTCTAGGTTTTGAAAGACTCGTTTGTTGGCGACTCAAAGACGTGCATGATTGCCAACATTTCACCTGGTCACTTTGCGGCTGAACACACACTCAATACACTGAGATATGCTGACCGGTAAGTGTGTGTGTTTTTCTTATGTCTGACTTTATTTTGAAAGGTTGGACAATTTGCTACAGGGAAGATTTAGTCTGCTGAGACAAAGTCTTTCTAATATCCTTACATTTTCCACAGGGTGAAGGAGCTGAGAGGACAAGCAGGGGAAAGAGGAGGAAGAAGGGCCAAGGGAACCTGCTCCAAGCGTAACCAGATGACCAGGAGCAGCCAAAGTGACACCATCAACATGCGAGGGAAGAGTCCTCCTAAAAAACTAAAGCTGAAGAGTCACAGAAAAGCTTTTACCTACATGACATCTGCTACAAGTGCACCGATGGTGAGCAGGAATCTCTGCTCCACACCCAGGAACAGCAGATGGGAAGGAGACATCAATGCAGAGGAAAGAGTTGTAGCTGGACTTAAGCATATCACACCAGTCAGAGGTTTGTTGGGAACATATGATAATGGGCAACAGAAGGCGGGAGCAGGTGAACTGGAAGGTTGGAACACAGAAGTTGAGCAAAGAGCTTATGGTGGAACTGAGGCTGCAGGTCACCTGAACAAGCAAGACCAGCATGTTAGGGCTAAGCTTATTGTGGCACAAGCATTACAGGAAAGCCATGAAAGTCCATGTTTCGCACAAAGGGAAACGGTATTCATTCACAGAGAGAAGGAGAAAGAACAGAACATGTTAAAGTGGAAAAGAAAGGAAAGAACACGGAGAAGACAAGAGGAAACCACTGGTGAGGCACTTGTGGGGGACATGGATTTAGAAGACATTGAGGAGCGGTATAAGGAGAGGAAGAGGCACCTGACATGGTATCACCAGCAGTTGCAACAGTGTGTGTCTTCATCTGCCTCTTCATCTGCCCACTTCTCCTCGTCCTCCATCACTCCTGCCTTGTCCTCCTCGCCTCGCTCTTCAAATGCCCGTTCTTCACTCCAACACTCTTCCCACCTTTCCAAGCGTTCTGTCTCTCCTGTCATATCCCAAGGTTTGAAAGAGGTGTTAGATGGTTACAGAGCCACGGTTGACGTTAGGTCTGATGGTAACAGCGGGAAGTTGTCTCTCTGGAGTGAAGAGAATCCCTTGCAAACTAAAGATAGCAATAAGGGCGATGAAGGCTGTGTTGATGAAGCTGCAATGGCACATTTAGAAGGAGCAGGGCCTACAGTTAAAGACGGAGGTGAAAGAGAAATAGCAGGAGGACGAAAGTCAAAAGGAAAAGGAGAAGAGCAGAATCCAAGTGGGATGGGAAGGGGACAGAGGAGACCGGCTTGGGCGACAAGACCAGAGACGAAAGAAGCAGACAGGATGCTGAGTCTGCTTGCATGTCACACAGACATACTAGAATCATCTAACCATGACTCAGATGTGAGGAGGCGGAGGCCAGTGGAGCAGGGCAGGGTAGGTGGTGATACCTCAGATGTCCCAGGTGAAGGCCACTGGAGGATAGAGGAAGAGAGAGCTTACAGTTGTAGTATAGAGTCCACATCCAGTAACATTAATAGTAACAGTCTCTTTGGCCATGAACATGTCGAGTACCCTTGTGCTGACAAACCTAATGAACAAGCTCCAGCAGAGCAACCCCTCTCCCCAGCCTTTGAACGTACCAACAACCTCCTGGCCCCAAACAAGCTCTGTGAATGGAGGGATACCCGTTTGACCTCTCACATCCTACCTCTAATGTTGCAAGATGTCATTCCTTTTAATTCTCCACGTGAAGTACCATCATGCAGCACACAGCCTGCCTCTAAAGCCAGCATCAGAGGATTTCCTCGATTGCCCTCACACCCTCTCACTGCTTCCCTCATACAGAACGATGGTGAAATACCTGCTGAGAGCCGAAACAAAATCTCTGAAAATCCTGCTTCGGTATCAACTGGACTGACTACAACTCTGCCACACGCTCAGACCCACAAACAACCAGAGGTCAAAGCCATAATGCCTGTTTTCTCTCTAGAAGAGACTTCTGGGGAGTCGCTCAACTACACCATGGACCCACTCAGCATCTCCCTGCTTCAGGTGGACCAGCAGCCTGCCACAGCCTCATTCCTGCTCTGTCCACCGGAGAGTGAGTGGAGAGAAGATGATGGAAATGGTGGAAGTGCAGAGACGGCAGAGCAAGGAGCCGAGGATGAGGAAGGAGAATTCCGGATGTCTCTTTTGGATCTAGAACATGCAATCCAGACTCAATCCATGACAGTTTATAAACGCAGTGAGCAAAGGGACATGTGTCATGTCACACACCATGTTAACACCACAGGTAAGGTACAGGTACATGTGTGTGTGAACAATTAGAAAACAAATGCAGTTCATTGATTCACTGATTTATTATTATCTTGTTTAGGTCCATTAAAGCCTCCTGTCCCTGTAGTCATCTCTCTCAAGCGCAAAATCAGTCCTCTCAAACCTCAAGCTCAACCAGACATCGTGATCCCGGATGGGAACGCTCCTGCATCTCCATGGAAACCCGTTCCACAAACTTCTCTCAATCTGCCTGTCTCATCTCTAATCCAGCAGTTTGAGGACAGTAGGCAACTCGGCTCGTGCGATCTGCTCCCTCCTCCCATGCAAATGCAGCCGGCAGAATATTTACCGGACATGCAGACAGCAGCTGCTGCTTTCACGACAACGCTGCAGTCAGAGAGCGACACAGGCCGGCCTCACTCAGCAGAGCCCAACAACTTAAACGGCTCGCTCCAACTGAACTGTACCCCAGAAATAAACAGTGAAGAGAAAATCTTGAACGAGCAGAAAAGACCCACAACCCACCTGTCTGCCCCAGAGGATTTGGACCACGACCAGTAAGTGCCACAACCCTCACAATGTTATTTATACAGCCATCCTCCATTTTAGAAAACAGTCAAACATAAATAACTGTGGAGTTGTCAGGCTCATCGATCATTTTGAGCCTTTTCTCTCTCTAGGTGGCGTATTGTCCAGGCTCATTGGGAGCAGCGAGAGCAGATGCAGGCTTTATGTTGTAAAGAGAAGACGCTATTGTGCCAGCAGCCTGAACTGGTCAGAACAAGTCTAAAGTTTCTGTCTTTGCCTTTTATGTTGTCCTACTATCTCCCAAAATTCTCTATACCTGACTTCCAAATGTATCCATAGTTAAAGTTCTTGTCTGTGAGGTTTTAATGTTATTTTGTTTGGCCCCTGTAGGTATTTACACATGTGTTTCTTGCTATTAACTGTATTGTGTCTCCACGCTTTCCTATTTGTCCTCCGGTCTGTCTCTGTCTTTGCAGACATTTGGGGAGTACGCCTACAGGCTAGAGGAGATCATGGAGAGAAAGGCTCTGTGTGTCCGCAGCATGAGGTCTCAGCTGCAGCCGTACCTTACAACTAGTCTTTCCAATCACCGGCACAACAATAGGAAAGATAGCCATGATCCAAACATTTGAATTATGTCTAAATGTTTACGTTGTAGGTGTCTTGCCTGAGCAAATAAAGGCAGCTATTCCACAAGAAATGCAATATGCCATTTCCACTGCCAACACTTAAAAAATCAAGCTGAAGTAAGCTAAACTCTTTGAGGTCATTAGGCATAGAACAACGTGTAAGGCATAACATGTTGATTTGAAGTTCATCGTTCTTTCAGCAGACTGAGGCGAGTGTGTTTTAGTGTGTTTACATGTTTGTGTGTGCACTGTGCATTGTGAAAGGTTGAGTTCTTATGTTAAGTCTGCTCAGTGCGTGCAGTATATGTGTGTGTTTGTTAGTTTACCAAATTCCCACATAATTGGTTCTCGACTACAGCTTTGACTCTGGGTCAAGCTGATAACAAATCAAAGAGGCACCAGAAACATTTAGCTGCTCTGAGCCAAAGGGGTGCTAATGACTAGATGTTTCTATCTCCATCAATTTGTGTTTGTAAAACCAGCAATCATTTATTTGTGTCTTGCCATGAACAAATGTTATTTACATTGTCAGCTGAGATATGATACTTGGAATTGGACATAACTGGACACAGTCTATAAATGATCTTTCATTGAATGCGTGTTTTGTTTAATATTTAATGTAAATGGGCCATTTGTGTTTGTTATTCCATGCAGATAGGATTTCTGTATTTTCAATTCATCATTGAATTATACAATGAATTAATGAATGAATACAAAATGAAAATCGGTTGCATCTTTTTTGGCTCGGTACTTTTGCTATGCCTACATGTCCCATACATGCATACACATTTGTAAACCCACATAGTTGGTCTCACATTTTTACGTGGAAATGGCTTGATGCAGCGTAGCTCTCTGTGTCTAACAGAAGAGGGCGCTGTTGGCTGTTTGAATTTCTGTTGTGCTCTGATGACATTTGGCTGCTTTTTTCATTTCTTTTTCTGAAGCTTTAGTTATTGAATCTCAGTGCCCTAAACTTTCACAATAACTATACCACAGGCTATATTAACATCCAAAATCAATTCTGACTGACTTCTATTTAGTTTTATTGTTCTATTTAACATTTTTACACCTGTGGCCAGTGGGTGAGACTTTTAACTGAGACTATAACTGAGTGCAAAGAGCATACAGCTGAGAGGCCAGTAACATGTCCACAGATAAGATGGACACATGCACACGATCCAATGCCTCCACAAGGTCAGGCCAATTATATAAAATAAAAATTCTAAACTTGTCCTAATCATAACATTGATAATAAGAAATACCTAACATAGCTAGCAAGTTCATACTTCAATACAGCTGTAATACATAGTTACCCAGCTTAAAAGCAGGTAACAGGAAATGAACACAACTTAAGGGCTTAATGCCTTTATGGCCTTTTAAAGGGTCAGGGAGTCGTGCTTAGACCAGTGAGTCACAATCACATGCTTACCAGCACAGGTTTCAGTCTACATGAAGGTGTGTGTGTAGGTGTAGAGTTTGGCTGGAATGAGAACTGCACCAGCCTGAAACCTGGCAGCATGGTGCCTTCTCTCTCTGTATCATACTGTCAGAGTGAACCTGTTTCAAAACGCCACTTGGGATGAAAACAGTATTTAAAGTGATTTTGTTCACGAGCTCATTGATGAAATGCCGCCGACTGATACAGCAGTGATGACAACTTTGATCTGCTGAGACTCTGAAATGATTTTTTCCCCCAGTTGCATGATGCGTTTATCATTTACTCCAATATTGATGGGGCTGATTTGATGGATTTTGCTCAAGAACCGCATGAGTGCTCACATTTCTACAGCAACCTCTCATGATGCTCTTTTTTTATTGATGCATCCATTTTCTTCTCAAACATCTTCAGCTGCGATTTATATTGATGTGTGTTATTTCCTTGAATGAAAGTGAAAATTCTCCCACCAGCGGCACAGCTGGAATAATCAATCACTTGATTTATTTTTCGATTTAAAATATACGTTTGTCAGTTAATTACATCTGGGATTTGAATTTCTTGTCCAGTGCCCAGAGAACACTTCTGATCAAATGTTTTCCCCAGTCTATCTACCATCTGCGCTGCTCTCCAAGGGGGCAAGGAGAAAAAGGAACCACCTATTCCATATTACAGGGTTACAGAGTTCATTTTTCTCCTATATGTCATACCTGACAGCTAACTAGGCACTTGTGTGGACTAAAGAGGCACTCAAGCCTGAACAGTGGTGCACTTTTCCTCCTTGGGGGGGGGGTCTGCGGCACTAAGGCAGAAATGAGGCAGAAAGTCCTCCATTATGGCACAGACACATCCTGGTTAAATAAAGGTTCCAAACAAGAGGGCACTTGTCACTTGGAGGGGAAAAGGTCATTACTGGCCATTTGACAACAGGTTCTGGTGAGTAGCGGAAAGCAGTGTTCACGCTCTGGGCACAATGGACTCTAATAAGGAATGGTTTGGTGCAGCAGGTTGTTGTAAAAAGTGAGTACAGCAAGCACGCTCCCCAGCATGACTCCTGTGTGCCGCGGCTGATAAGTAAAGGAACAGACAGAGCAGAGGACAATACAGCTGATTAGTTTGGGACAGCAGTGCTCCACTGGTGCCATTCATTCTACCCACATCACTTCCGAGGTGGTTTCCATGCCAACTACATGCCTTTTATGGCAGGGTTCACGGTTTGACAGAGAGGCCATCAGAACAAGATAAAGAAACTAGTTGTACACAGCTACAAGTTCCTGTGTGAGATTTGAAAACCACGTGCAACTAGAGGCACATGATAGACATTTATTTTCTGTGACTGTGACTCACTGGTCTTTCTGCCTTTACATAAATTGTCCAAAGCAAAATGTAAATGTAGAAGATGGGACTTGATTGTGTGATGATAAACAACACAGAACCATATCTTTGTTCTCCATGGTGCTTTTCTTTAGTGTTTTTCCTTAGTTTTTCCCTCTTTATAATGGCTAATGCTGTTTTTTATTTGTCAGTCAAATGTCCCTGAAAAGAACTACATTTTATGTGAGAAAGGTGCCGTACAAACTTAAATTTGATTGAGCAATCACACAATTTGCCGTTTGGTGTCGTTCATGGAGGAATACGTGTCGCATAAACAGGGTAATGAACTGTGGCCGCTCTGTTTCCAACACTCTGCTGTGTAATTCATAGGTTGAATAGCTGGTTGTAAATTGACTGAGGTGTAACCCTGACAGGGGCCATTTTCCTGTTGCAGCTTTGTGATCGCGAAGCATGCGACCCATTTTCCTCTGCACCACAATCCTATAACACAACTTCCAGCCCTGCTGTTTGATGAATCCTAAGCCACAGTGAGAGATGGCAGCCTTTGGGTAATACGTCACTCTGTTCAATGATAAACGGCGGGGGGTCATGTGCGCTGCTATATCAGTCAGGATTTGGACAGATCTACTCAATGTATTTGTCACCATTATGAATCATTTTTCTGAAGAGTTCCAATTGCATACCGCAACTCGACTGTGTGAAAAATATCCAACAATTTCTTCAGACTGTATTCTGTGAGGAATAAGGAGAGATCAAATTACACTGGAAACATTTGACATTCATTGTTCAACCGTAACGTCAAAGTGATGAAGGATGTCGCCCGCGGAGTCTCTGTCTGTTTTGGGCATGTCTCTCGCTGCGGTCAGGGGTTGAGGTCAGAGTCGTCTGTGGAAAAGGCTGAGACATTTCCACTTCTCACTGGGGAGGCAGAGAAAACAAGCCAATCTTGGTGAAGCATTTAATGAAGCAGCTCCCTGTAGAATGTGCTGCCCTGCTGACCCTGATGTAGGGACGGGACATGGCATTGAAGAGTTGAATGAAGAGAAAAAGATTAAGTTAAGTCCTCCGGTTTCTTCAACCTACTTCTGCTGATGTGAAGAGTGTAACCCGGGTTGTCTGTGGTAAAGGCAGAGTGGATGGGTGTGTGTTTTAGCAGGAAAAGGGCTTTTCCCAGTGGAAAATATCATACTAGGATGTCACCAGAGACTCGGTGGCAACAGCTCGTCTGTGCAGCGTTTGGACAGCTGCACTCAGAGTGGGTGTTCGCTTTGTGTCACATGGAAGAAGACACACATACAAACTTAATAATATATCAGAGCCTGAGAAAACATCCTTACCTCTGAGTTTGCGGTGATGTCTGCACTGGTGTGGCGCTGACTCAAATGTACATTTTGCTGTTTAATATTCATGCCTTGGCAAGTCTTGTAGAAACGCTGCCATGTAACCGTGGTAACTACCTTCCTCCCCAACACCTGCCATGAGGCCAAGTAGCATGAGATTGATGGTGAATAAAATCTACACTGCAGCCAAAATGCAGCCAAGACGGCGAGTGGGCAGCTGCTCATGTCTGCCATGTGTGAGAGGATCTGGGCTCCCGTACACAACGGAGCTTCAGGGGATCGATAGCAACACGCGCTCCTCTCCTACATCACGTTATGCCGCCTCTGAATCCAGTTTGCACATCTCACTGCTGGGTTGAGAGCTATTTGAGTGGTGTGACATCCACCACCTTGCGCACGGTGACAATGTTGGTGTTAATTCTGAATCATATGACGACGCCAAAGGAAGACTGAGAGGAAGAATTGGTGTCTTTTTCTTGCCGCACACAGATGAGCTGCAATCGCTGAGCAGGATTGTTGCTTTTGAACATGAATACAAGTCATTTATCAAAAGCCCCATTGTGAGGTCCGGGTGTGTTTCTGCCTCCCTCTGTCTGTCTTTTCTCTCTTTAGCCTTCAAATCAGTGAAACTCCATTATGTAACATGTCTTTACCGGAGGTGCCACATGATATATCTGCATGTCTGGAATAACAAAGCTGTTCCTTTATCGGACAGAAGAATGTAAGCAAAGCCTCAAATGGAAGGTTGAACTCCTTTAATTATACAAATAAGAAATATGGAAGAGGTTTTGATCATTGACGTCAACATCACTGAAACAGCCTGGTTCTTTATCTGGTTTTAATAGCGACCCCTGAAAAGCGTGACGTATCTCTGAACTACTTCTTAAAGTTTTTCAGCGTATGAATTGCGTTTTTATGTCACAATTCCCCTGTGTTTGCTCGTCGCCCATCCGTCCCGAAAATCACGTTTGAAGCACGGGAGCAGGAAGGTGAGGCTCTGCGTCACATGTGATCTACAGGGCCGAGGGGTTGTTTGTCAGCCAGTACCTGAGGCATCGTGGCATTTGTTCTGGGCCGGGGTTATTTAAAGCCTCGGGGGATTTATGGGACTGTGTTGCGGTGACGGTGTCAAGGATCACTTCAACTTGGTCACAGAGGCTTGCGTGTGGATCCGGCTTTGAAACAGGAAAGAAAGGTTGAAGGGGAAATGGAGCCGCGTGATCAATATGTGCTGTTTGTTTCACTGGCTTGGAAAGTTGCATTCATGGATTAAACGCCCCAGTGGGAGTTTGATGGGTGTCATACAGTAGAAAGATACAGTGAGCCCTCACACAGAAAACATGTGGAACAGATTAAATATTATGGTGAGTTTGTATTTCCTGACCTCATAACAGAACAAGAAGCTCAGAACAAGACTGTTTATCTGCGCAAACAGCAACGTTTATCTCCCCCTATACATATGAGTTAAAATGATTTATTAGGCTTCCATTCTGTCTTTCTTTCTTATTCTCAGGACAAATAAATAACACCAAAACAGGCTGTGCACTTTGATTACATAGCAGCCATCACTCCCCAAACAGTGATGAATTGGGGAAACAACAGTGGGGAAACCATTTGCTGTTGATGGGGCAGAGTACTTTAATGATTTACACTGGCAATGACACATGAAGCCATTAACAATATTCCCACAAGAGCCACTTCAAATTCAAATCCAAATATGGATTTGAATTGAAGAATGTACTGTGTAAATGGACAGTAAATGAAGAATTAAACATAGGATAGCATGTACCAAATAAAAGAGGGATCAAACGTTTCATGTGACCAACTTTGGAGAATGTTTGGAGCAGCTTATCTATTGTGGTTCTACTTTATCACGCAAGACAGAGCAAAATGCATCTGCGTGCTTTCAAAGTGTCTAGGAACATTGTTGCCTCTCGACAGAAAAGTTGCCCTCAGGGACTCAGCAATAATCCTGCTTCATTTACATGAGCTGTATCCTTCCTTTCTGTATTGTTTCAATCTGTTCTCTACGTGCAGCTGCAGCCATCAATTCGCCGCTTTTCAATCACACTAAACGGCTCAACCACTGTGTCAAAAACTCAATTTCAGATGACTTTGATGCTCAGTTGTTTGGACATTTTTAATGTCTTACTCAGAAAAATGTTTTCCTCTTCTCTGTCACAACAGATGGAGGAAAAATAGAAATGTGTGTGACATCAGGGGATGACATCAGTGTCATGTCTCAATATATTGAAGAGAATCTCATTAAGGGGGGAAAAACATTTTAGTTTGCCCTGAAAAATCTGTGCGTAGATTAAAAGTGTCGAGCCGGTTGACACCCGTGTGTCTGTGTCAAGCAAACACCCACGGAGCTGTTGTTGTTCAGCAAGTCATTTCACCGCTCTGCCTTTCAGACAAACAGCCATTAAAGCTCCCTCAAAGAGCCTCCACTTAAAGCAGGAGTGTGTGGGGGACAGTGTGAAGAAGCAGTTAATCTGTTACACAAGCTAGAGACGTGCAAAGGAATTGTTCAAAATAGTTTGAGGTGTGAGATGAACTTCTGCTGAGGCTCTATGCTGGTGCTGTTGGGTGCAGAGGAAAGGAAATGCAACCCCTGTTTGAGCTGCAGTGCATCTCTGTGTTGTAAATACAGACAAGCTTTGTTTTGGCCTTGCTGGAATCGGTGAACATCAGAAACTGTCAAACTGACATTGTTTTGTTTCATTGATACGCAGCGTCTCTTCTATTACGTCACCATTAAGTGTCCGGGTCCCATGCAGCAGGTGAAAGGACGTCCAATGTCCCAATGAGACAGAGAAAAACACCTGTAACTCAAGCGTCCCTCTGCATGTCCACGACAAAAGTAATAAAAGGAAAATTCCCTTAATAATTGACCTTAGGTTTAACTTACAATTTAATAATCCCTGCAGTGAAGCCTCCAGGGATCTACTCCAGGTCAACAACAATGGCTCACACACATTTTTGTGTTTGATGGTGGGTGAAGATAAAGCACAAAGAGTAAAACCCAACATGCACACAGAAAGGGCACGCATTGAATTTACAACCTTATTTCTGTGAGGAACCACTGCATGCTTGAGCAACCTATTTTATCTGATATTTACACATTTAATTTATATTCTAATATCTACTTAGCTTCTGGCTTGTTTGTCTCACCCACAGACTCTACGAGGATATAAAGCAATCCACCAATATGTAAAAAACAAAAACGTTTTAATGGCATTGTGAAGCAGTAAAATTTGTAGGAATGATTACAAGTCAAATTCAGGAGCATCATTGTACAATTAGATTACATGGCAGCACAGAATCTGCAGCAATATAACAGAAATATTACAGTCATTCCTCATTTCTCAATATGGATCTAATATAAAACCCTCAGCAAGAGTCTTAACGAGCACACACGCACGCACGCACGCACACGCGCGAGCGGGGCTGCGCTTCAGGTGGTTGAGCCAGTGCGTATGTGCATATTTCAGATGCCTAAATTTCCCTATAGACCTGCTTGTGTGTGCGTGTGTGTGTGCGTTCGTGTGTGTGTGCGCGTGTGTGTGTGTGTGTGTGTGTGTGTGTGTGTGTGTGTGTGTGTGCGGCGTGCGTGCGTGCGCGCGCACCGAAGTGCAGCCCGGTGTTACGTAACGTGCCTCCGCTCCCATTCCCGCTTGAGTTTGTGTGTGTGTGTGTGTGTGTGTGTGTGTGTGTGTGTGTGTGTGTGTGTGTGTGTGAGGTCGCTTTAAGAGCTCCGCGGCTCTCTGCGCCTCCTGCCTGCTCGCCTCCGCCGCGGACACATGAACTCCGCGTCTCACCTGCACGGAGCGACGCGCCTAAGTTCAGGAGACAACAATCCGGTAAGAAGCGTCATGTTGTGCTGATCTGTAACTCGTTATGGGGGACAGAAGGAGGCTGGAACGTGTGGAGTGTGTGTTTTATTTAAGGGTAACGTTGTTTTGATGGCGCGCTGCGTTTGGTCCTTTTTTCTTGAGATGATTTGTGCAATTTTGCTGTTGATGATACAAAAGTCTATTAAACCCACAAATTAGAGCTATTCAGTGGACGATCAGTGTGTCTTAAGGTAGAAATATGTGATAGATCTCTCAGCAGTGCGTACTCAGGGAGGGAGGAGAACGACAGAGGAGGACAGAAGACATAGGAAAGAGGACAGAGGGGAGAGGAGAGAGGAGAGAAGAGAGAGGACAGAGGACAGAAGACAGAAGACAGAAGATAGAAGACAGAAGACAGAAGACAGAAGACAGAAGACAGGAGACAGAGGACAGAGGACAGAGGACAGAAGACAGAAGACAGAGGACTGCGGACAGAGCGTCTTCTGCTCTCCTACCTGTCCAGAGCAGGAAAGTCCTCAGGCAGTGTGAACACAAAAGCTACGATCACAAGCCGTCTTCACACTTTCCATCCCCTGGGGTGTGTGTGTGTGTATGTGTGTGTGCGTGTGTGTGTGTGTGTGTGTGTGTGTGTGTGTGTGTGTGTGTGTGTGTGTGTGTGTTTGTGTTTGTGTGTGTGTGTGTGTGTGTGTTTTCTTCTCTCCCGCAGCCAGCCCATCTTTGATATTTTTTTGTGTGTTGCATTTTTTGGGGGGTTTCAGCCTTTAGTTAATCTGTGTGTGTGTGTGTGTGTGCATTTTGTTATTGTGTCACGTTTACATGTTGCTCTTGGTGAAATTTGCAACATTTTGGGGGAAATCAGCTCCAGAATCATCACAGCACACAAACAAAGCTCATAAATGCATTTGAGTCATCTTTTTATGTCCCAATAAAATGATATATAATACATATACATATAATAAATAATCCTACAGCCATATTTGGATTCTAATGTTATAATATGTTACCTTTGTAAAACATCTTTTTGGTGAATTTGCTGAAATCCTCATGACAGCCCGATTGGATCCATAAACTCAAATATCACACGTCTCTGTGTTATGTTGCGTCATCTGCAGGAATTTCATATTTTAGAGTTTATTTAATGTCATTTCCAGATTTTGCTCAGTCAGATTGGAACATTGAAACGTATTTGTGCCATTATTCATCACCCTGGAGGCTGTGGGAGGCTCTGATTACATTACCGCTTACAAATCCAAAAAGAATCACGTAGGCTAGAGTGTGTTTGACATCTAGACTGAGTCTCTGCAGAAGAGCTCAGAAGCTTTATTACCTCTATTGGCCTCCAGGTAAAAGAGTTTAATTACCTTTTATTTTGTTTGCAATCACCACAGATGAGAGGACATATTACACTGGGACACGACGGCTCCGTTACACTCGTATACCTGCTCACATTTATCATTCAATTAGAGATGATCGATTGCTTCAGCTCTGTTAGTGTAACTGTATGACAAAACTCATTTCTGTGGAATTCAGCCTGGGGCCAAACGTCAGGGTTAATCAGTACTATTTTCGCTCCTGCACACACACACACACACACACAAACACACACACTTTCTTCCTCTCACACACATACACACACAAAAATGCATGCACACCCACACACTCTTAGCAAACGATGGAGTTTTTGGTGTAATGAAATCGAATTGTGTGTTTTCCGGTACATTAAGTTGTTTTCTTGATTGTGCCGAGGCCGTTTTTGCTTTCAAATCTGGAAGGAAGCCACCAATGTTCTGTAACAGCGAGTGGCGGCGACTCCCTTATGGACCAAAAACAAAACACATTTGCGCTGTCAATGCAGGAGGAAACTGTGAGCGGGAATTGTTTGTCTCCCAAGGAACCGTCATTAACGCCGACGTCCTGATGGAAATTTAAATCAGCACGCCATTATCGGGATGCCACAAAGTCTAGATCTGTGCTGTGTCCTTGATGATATGCTATCAGCGCATCATTTGTTCTTATAGCCGGCACCTCCAGATGGAAATCTCTGCCACCCTGCACCATTACTGCCCATCAGCATTAATTATCACCTTCATTCTTCTCTGCTCTTGTGATTTGAAATCCACCTCCGTTGTTTGCTAAGGTGAAATTGCTTCGGACTCTTGTGACGAGCGAATGTCTCGTCAATTATCTTCATCGCTAAAGCAGTAATGGATTCGGGATTCAATTGTTTTTTTTAATATCTTGCAGTTGAAGTGCAGGTTTCCCGCCTTGACGTATGAATTAAAGAGTAAATCCCAGATCTTAATCTCTCTCTGACATTTCATGACCTGACTTTGCCTTCTAATTTGCCTCTTTCTCTCCTTTCAGGCAACAAATGAATGAAGACGGCAGCGACGGTGACCACGAATAAGGGATGAGAGAGGAAACCGTTAGAGAGAAAAATGCAAATATCACAAGTGAAATAATTTCAGCAGGAGCCAGGAGACGAGCACCAACACATCAGCGACGCCATTAGATGCCAGCGTGTGTGTGACCTGTTCCCCGGAGTCATGGATTTTCAGCTCAAGACCAATTACAACCAGGCGTCGTGGAAGGAGATCCCATGGGATTCGTGCCCGCCCTCCGTCAGCGGCACCACCTTCATGATTGTGGCGTACAGCGCCGTCACTGCCGTGGGGCTCATCGGCAACTCCTGCCTGGTGTTCGTCATCACGCGGCACAAGGAGATGCGCAACGTCACCAACGTCCTCATCGCCAACCTGTCATGCTCCGATATCCTCATGTGCATCGTGTGCCTGCCAGTCACCATCATCTACACGCTGATGGACCACTGGATCCTGGGGGAGGCCCTGTGTAAGATCACACCCTTCATCCAGTGCATATCTGTCACAGTCTCCATCTACTCCCTGGTTCTTATCGCCATGGAACGCTTCCAGCTCATCGTCCACCCCACCGGGTGGAAGCCCGTGGTGAGCCAGTCGTACATGGCTGTGGTCATCACCTGGCTGGTGGCCTCGCTGATCTCTGTGCCTTTCTTTGTGTACCACGTACTCAACTCGCCGTTCAAGAACCTTACCATCCCCCTTCCAGTCACCGACCACCTCATCTGTATGGAGCAGTGGCCGTCTCTGAGTAGCCGGCGAGCATACACCACCTCCCTCTTGATCTTCCAGTACTTTCTCCCTGTCATACTCATCGCCGTCTGTTACCTGAACATCTTCCTGCGTCTCAGGAGGAGGAAGGACATCGTGGACCGCGCCCGGAACTCCAGCCACGACAAGAATAAGGGCTCCAGGAGGATCAACGCCATGCTGGGCTCCATCGTGGTGATCTTCGCCCTCTGCTGGCTGCCGCTCAACGTGTTCAACGCCGTGTTTGACTGGGACCACGAGGCCATCCCGTCCTGCGAGCACGACGCCATCTTCTCCGCCTGCCACCTCGCCGCCATGGCCTCCACCTGTGTCAATCCCATCATTTACGGTTTCCTCAACAGCAATTTCCAGAAGCAGCTCAAGTCCACGCTGTTGCGCTGCCGCTGCTGGGGGGCGACGGAGCGCTACGAAAGCTTCCCGCTCTCTGTCGTCAGCACAGAGGTCACCAAGGGGTCAATCCTGAGCAAAGGATCTATAAGCCTCAATGCTTAAATCCAAACTTTTCAGTGAGAGACAGAGAAACTCTCAGGCGTCTCCAGCCCTTGTTGTTTCTGTCATCCGCTGGAGGTTTTTCTTGCTTTGTTGAGTGAAAAAGCAACACTAACATTTACGGCGTGATAAAGCTCACAATAGTCCAGAGGGAGCAGAAATTGAAACGTTTAACCAGCGTGGCGCCGTGCCCTCGATTCTCAATGACTTCACACGTGGCGGCGGTGCAAAGGTTGGACAAGTATTGGAGGGCAACTGAAAACACTTTTCACAAGCGTTAGTCTGTATTATCCTGTTACCAATCTGCTGTACTTACATATGAATGGCAACAAGGTATTTAATCAAGCTGTTCTAAACCAGAATGTTTGAGTGACTGACTGTTTAGATTGTGCTTTTCATGGATTTAACCGCAGTCAGTCAGTCAGTCAGTCAGTCAGTCAGTCAGTCAGTTGGTGGCATTTAGCAGGACAGAAGGGGGCGCTGCAGAGCTCTTTTGTGTTAATAGCGTTGGCAAAAATATAAGTAAATTGTTCTCGGGATTGTGATTCTTGATGTGTTAACGATGTTTGTCATTACGCAAACGATGGCATATCATTCCCTCATTAAATGTGACTCCAGCTTAGTTTTTTTTTGTGCGTTAATGCATTTGCATCAGAAGCGATTAAATGATCATTACCGCCTCATAACCTTTGGCAGAGGCGATTTCGAAAGTGTACAGATTCAATGCTGCCCGCCAAGGTCTCTGCCGCAGTATATCTCTCTGTGCCATGAAGCAAGCGTATATCAAGTGCCATAAAACATAATATAAGTGGCAGTAAAGGACTTTGTCAAAGCAGGGTTCTTCCGCTGTATATAAAACTTACTAAATACATGTATGTCCTATAAAAGACGTTACTCAGTTATAGTTTATGGTTTGTTTGGCAATAAAGAGCACATTGTAGCATAGCCAGTATATCTCCTAGGAAACATATTGTTGATCACTTCTCATTGTGGTATTGGACTGAATTAAAAACATTTCATAGTATCTCCAATGCGGAAGTCTGTGTTGTAATATGATGATATTGATGGAGTTGTTCCTGTTCTCTGATTTCTAAAAAGTATTGCGTTCTCTCGCTGGGTTTGACAGATTTCACGCCCGCTCGGCTTCCCGGGTGCGATTTCTACCCCCGGCGCACTGATTTATAAGCTGTTGGCTCGAGCATCCACATCATTCCCGGGTGTTAAGAGAAGACAGTTAAGTCTTCAATCTCCCATTAAAGGCAATAATGTTCCACAGTGGCCAGATTGCACAGTTCCCACTTCAGCAAACAGCGTGAGAGAGTGTGTGATGATGAATTCCTCCGAGCCGAATGTGTTTGAGTGTGAGCCACTCACCACTCGCTAGACTGTTCGCACGATTTAGTGGCGTAAAGCGGCCATGTTGCATTCTGTCCCTCAGTTTTATAGCCAAATATAAGCAAACGCATCCAGTTAAATCTCCTGAACCGCCGTCAGAGCTTAGAGAGTGATCAATGCAGAGGGCCAGTGTGTCAGTTTGTGTACATTAAAGAATTACAAAGCTTTCAAACTAGACGCCTGAATGACAAATAGAACATTGTATATCTGTGTAAAATAACACCTAATTCAACAAATATCACCAGATATCTGTGTTCAATGTCTCTTGGTCTTGTTTGTTATCGACTAACGGAGCTGTTCTGACGCGCTTGTATGTTGAATAAGTCAGCGTTAGGGTTTCATGCCTGAGACGTTTGAACAGCATGCAGAGATCAGTGAGAAATATTCATGCTGAGGGAACGCCTGTTAACGCCTAGACTTTTATCTGTTTATATCTTTAACTGAGCTCCAGCTTGTTTCAAATAACGGCGGAGATGAAAGCGAGGGTGAGATGTTTGCTGCGAGTGTCCTTCAGATTTCATTATAACCTAGTGGTTTTTTCCGTACCGCACAAAGCTAAATTCTCTGTTAGGTCTTTGAAAAATGACGCAACGCTGACTCCTCAAGTCTCCCACAACAGTATGTGTGTGTGTCAGCAATGTGAAAAATGTCTCCCAAGGACAGATGGGGCTTTAAAGAGCACTCACAGGCCCAGGTTGGCATGATGAGCTTCTCCTTTTTTTCTTTTCTCACCTTATTTTATATTTCCTTCCCCTCTCTCCTCTTCTTCTAAAACACCACTGGAGGAAGCAGCTGCGCTTGTTTGGTTTGGGACGAGGGAGCCGAGACGTCCGTGTTGCTGAAGTCTTTCAGCAACCCTTGACACCGAGTAGGAGTTCAGCTTTTAAACGATGCTGTAGCACCGAAATCCAAGTAGCTGTTAAGGGACTATGAGCACATTACACCGCTTTGAGATGAAGCTAATACGGATGCATGCAAACACACCATGACTACACAAAGCCAGATTATCATGTTTTCATGTAGAGACACTCGCAAAAGACATTAAGCTCACATGAAAGGGGACACCTACATCGCCTTGGACCCCTGAAAGCTTGTTTTTGATTGGCCCTCCTCCTGCAACTCGATTACATCAACATGTAACACCACCCGTGTCCCACCTACACACCTTACACTCATGCTTAGACGGATGGACTCGCCCACCTTGTGGCAGACTGGCGAGCGAGTGATTGGCGAGCATGTGTGTTTTGCCATCCGTAGGTGTTGCCAGCTCAGACCCTCCATGTAGGTGGCCACTAAGAACTGAGCAGCCTTAAAGAGACAGTACCGAAAACAGGTTGTTTTCACTCAGTGGGCTGGAGTAAGGCAAGTAAAACCTGATTGTGGGGATAGGGCAATGTGGGGATTGTTTCTTCTCAAATAAGATTCAATTAGCTACAGAGACACGATATCTGTCATGGAAGATCCGATATAATGAGGATTTTGGCAATTATTTGATGGTGTAGATCCTCAGGGATGATGTTTAAGTGTCTTTGCTCCCATGTGAAAGGGGGACTGAGCTCTGGCTGATGAAAAGGTCACGGCGAGGCAGTGCAGTGTCTCTGGAATCCTAATCACAGCATCATACCTACCAGCACACATCAAACACACATATCAGCCCCCTGCTCTGTCATCTGTCAACCCCATCACCCCAATGACTCCGCCTATTAAGGTGCTTCCTGTGAGAGAATTTCTACAGCGAGCATTTCCTGTTTTCACCAATTCCTCATTTTTGACATCATAACTACATTTATATTAACCTCATCTTAGCGCATACAATCAAAAAATGTATCCTTTTGTCTGCTGTAGAAATAAATAGAGTAATATTCATCCATACTGCACTGGGTCTTGCTTTCCTCCTGTAGTATTAATGACACACACACATGCACACACACGTTAGGGTCTTGCATAACATGAGCAGACTTGACAGGTTGGAATGGCAGCCCCCTAATTGCTGTCGTCGATTTTTTCCTCGGGATTGGATTTGCCATGACATGTTTGTGCTTTCATTTACACGCTGTCGCTGCTGTTTTCATGTCACCGAGAGATAGATAGATAGATAGATAGATAGATAGATAGATAGATAGATAGATAGATAGATAGATAGATAGATAGATAGACAGACAGACAGACAGACAGACAGACAGACAGACAGACAGATAGATAGATAGATAGATAGATAGATAGATAGATAGATAGATAGACAGACAGACAGACAGACAGACAGACAGACAGATAGATAGATAGATAGATAGATAGATAGATAGATAGATAGATAGATAGATCGATAGATAGATAGATAGATAGATAGATAGACAGACAGACAGACAGACAGACAGACAGACAGACAGACAGACAGGCACATTTCACTTTCATCTCTGTAATGGTGCCCTGGTAATTTAGGATGTGGCCCCTCCATCTGACCTTCGATTTTCTTTGATGGGAAGAAGGAGGTGGACCACCGCCTGCTGTAGTTGCCTGGTTACAGCTTCCTCGGGGGGTTTCAGTGGGTTTCCTTCCGAGCGCCAAGCTATTAACAGCACTTTATTAAACACTGACAAAAGAGCTGACACGAGCCGGAGCTCCGTGTTCCTGCAGCCAGTTCACCTGCTTGGACACGAGGAAGTAAAACATGATGGAAAATGCTGGGAACTCCCGAGGACATATACAGTAATTTCACTTTGGACTTGCTTATCATGGGAGTATAATCATAAGCTCACACTGCTGGGTAATTACTGAGGAACCCTGCTCTGTAAATATTATAACAACAAAATTCAGAGGCTGTAAACTCCTGCATTTCACGCTGTTATGATTCTGTTACACTCCAACACAGGGGATTTTGCCCTGATGTTCACCTTCATTAGTTCAATCTGCTTTGAGACCAGCCTCAGTGAGACTAATTAGAAGTAACCCGGCGGACCCTGAAGCCTCTGGGACTACAGACTCAGCGTGGTGTGTGTGCTTGTGTGTGAGAGCGTGTGTGTGTGTGCGTCTGCAACAAGTTTACAGTGCTGCTTAGAACATCCAGTGCCCTACTTCTCTGATCTAAATGTACTCTGGATTCACCCAAGCTGCTTTGAGTGTTTGTAAAATGTAAATAACGTTGCTTCCTTGCTGCAATCGTGTGCCCATAATATAAAACAGAGGACAGATGAGTGCTGAGAGTAGCTGCTCATAATGGGTTTGATGTTGAGTCAATATTTTCTGTCCTGCTGTATATTTATGCCTTATCATATCAGTTTCAATAAAGCACAATACTTGACCCATCTGGTGTCTGTGGCTGCAATCTCGTCAACAAGATGAAACGGACAGAGGAGCTGTTCTGCTCGCGTGTGTTTGCTGAGTAACGTTAGAGTGACAGGCAGATTGAAATACTTTGAAAAACACACTTTCCATTGCAGATAAGCTCAGGCTCAGCTCCAACCCCCTCCTCCCCCCCCCCCCCACCCTCTCACCCCTCCACTCAGCAGGATATTACAGGCTGTTGTATCACCATCACATCTCCGTGATGAATGCACTTCAATGTGTTGTTCAGTTTGTTTAGGTCCCGTACACTATTGGCAAACACACACCGGCCACTTGATCAAATACATTTCATGTTGCTTATCCACCCATGAATAAGCACTTTTATAATTCTAAATAGATTGTGGGGCAAGCAAGGAAGCAGACAGTTTGATGAACTATGCATAGTGAACAAATAAAAGTACAGTAGATGTACAATGTATTACTCCACTCCTATACTGTATTATAATACAGAATTATATTGTATTGTATTTATATTTTACGCAAATATGTTTATTTCACTAATAGCTGGTGTATCTAAGGATACAATCTACAACAATAACTGTAACTTGATTATGCTCAGTGCATTACTCAAACTGCGTTGGACACAAAGTCTGGACATCCTACTCTGTGTTATTTTTTAGACATGATCTATTTTGTAATCTTATTGACGGCAGCCAACCCATGCAGGTTTCCTCTGGGGAGTAAACCTCCACATAAAGAAGTTCTAAGTGTCATTTAGATTCTCCAAAGATTATGGCAGATTTCTGTATGAATCCACCTGCTACACTGCAGCAAATGTATAAGAGCAGAAAACATTCATGCCATTTGGTAGCGCCCTCTGGTGGTTGAGCACAAAGGTTAGAATGCTAGAATTCAACTCATACATTTCTTTGTTTGTGTCAATTGAATTATAGTTTGTCAGAGCAAGATGTTTTCCTTATCCCTGCTTCCCTCATAGCAAGAAGGTCCCGGGTTTTGAATCCCTCTCAGGCCTTTCAGCGTGGCGTCTGCACGTTCTGCCTGTGCCTGGGTCTGGGTTTCCTCCAGTTTCCTCCCACACGCCTCCAAAGACATGCAGGTTGAGTGAACTGGAGTGGGGTGAATGAGTTTGTATTTTTTATCACATAAGCTTTTACTGCTACCCAACCTCATGTCAGATTCTCCTCTCATCCGTGTTCCTCATGCCAGGTTTCTTCCATCAATTCCTCTTGCCACAAAGGGAACTTGCAGCTAGTAAATCAGTCGGCGTCTGTCACCAGAACAGTAAATCAGTCGGCGTCTGTCACCAGAACAGCTTCTACCCCTCAACTCCCGACTCTAATCAGCCCTTTGTGTCTTCACTTTGGTCTACGCCTTCAGACCTTGTCAGGCGTAGATATGAATCATATGAAGCAACAACAACAATGCTGATGTCACACTTTATTGTTAAATTAAACAATCAGTTCTTATATGATCCTTGTGCATCTTCTCTGTCGTTCACGCTGCCCTGAAAAAGAATAAAAGATGAATCTTGTCAGAAGCATCAAGACAAACGCTCCCCACGGACATCTGTACATTGTCTAACTCACAGGAAATCCTCTCCGTTTGTAGCCTTTGCTGAAAGACAATTCTTCAGCGCAGTCCAAAGCTCTGCAGGATGTATCCATCGGTGGAAACCCATCAACTACCTGCAGAGGCAGAATTAGAATGAATGCCCACAAAAAGCAGAGCAGAAACCAAACATGCAGGTCTGTGTGGATATGATGGATGCACACTCACATGGGTCAGTGTGTCCCACAGCTCCCTTTTCCCTCCTGGGCTCAGTCCAAAGGACCAATGTTGACAGCAGGACGGAGGTACGGTGGCTCCCAGAAACAGCAGCCACAGCAGCAAGGCTTTCATCTCCATTCTGCAATGGGGGGAAACAAATCTACATTTTCAAGGTAAATCACACCTCTAAATCTTTTATTTCCACTTTAAAAAAAAGTTTGACCTCCAATATTGACTAATCTCTCAATCCTCTTGCACATATTTAATTGGATTTTACCTTTCTTGTGTGAGGCTTGTGTTGCTTCTCTGGTTTGTTCTTTGGCTGGAGTCCGTTTGAATGCAACTGTACATCATGTTACAGGGTTTATATACAAGTCCACACTGTTTCCTTTTGGCCAAACGCCTCTCCACAGGGTGCCACAAAGTGGGATTAGCCACCCACCGAGTCCTTTTAGACGTTTCACTTAGGGGCCATTTTATCCCTACAAACTGTTTTTCTAGCATTCTCTTTATAAATACTGTAGACGTATACAAAAGTGTGCAACAAGCTTGTTAATTTTTGACCAAGTAAGGCACAATAAGGCAGAAACAGATTCCTCTTCATAGCAGTTTATTCTTAAACAGTCATTCATGGAAATATATTTCCACGGTAAGTGCAATAATTATAGACAGGATCGATGACATCGCACCCCGCTTGGTATTGTCATCAGTGAGATGTATCAAAATAAATAACAGAACCGAAGCTCTTCCATCCACTTTTAACACTTGAACTGTGATTGCCTTCATCTTTCATTCACAGGCTGGGTACCTACACACTGAGTGAATCGTATTGCATCAGAGAAGCTTTGAGCTCCAGCGATAGTCGAGCCTGAGACAAGAAAACATCTCCACACACACACACACACACACATGCAAACACGCCGCCCATTGTTCCCATAACAGATCCCATCAGAAGTACTCTACTGATTTACACACGCGCTTTGGAAGCACTGGATTTGATTAACTTAAGATCACAAGCACCAAACAATTTTTTTGGGTGAAATAGGTACAACGTTACAATTTTAACATAGTTGTGCAAATAAGTTCAAGGCAGAGTTAAGTGATACACAGCTATACACAGAGCACGTTTCCTGACAGCCACGCGTCCCAACGTGGAACAGCACGTTAACAAAGAACAGCTCATATAGGACAAAAAGAAAAGTTTGGTTATTTTCTCATACACAGGTGTGAAGAATAATAAATCACACACACGCACACACATACATACAAAGCGTACACGGATGCATGCAAGGACAGATCGGTCACACACAGGATACAAAAAAAGAGGTAGATTCACAAGCGCAAAAAAACAAGAGAAAAGTTTTCAGTAACCACTGTACTGAAAAGGAGGAGAGGAGGATCCTCACAGCTGTAAATGGCGTATTGCATACCCAAGCTGCGCTGCAAACCAGCCTGGAGCATAGTTTGATGCTGCGCTGACAGCACTTTCAGCCATTCATGTATGTATGGCTTTGGCTTGCATTGCTTCATTTTAAACACGTTGTATCCAGCAAACATAAGTAACAAAGTTAAGAGAAGAATGTACAACACACCTTCCATTCCTGCTACGGCAGCACTGAGTGGAGCTCAAACACAGTCGGATATATTTTGACTCCCATTAACGTGTCAAGTCATAAGAAATGAATAGCTGGATTGCATCCAGACACATTCCACACACACACACACACACACACACACACACACACACACACACACACACACACACACACACACACACACACACACACACACACACACACACACACACACACACACACACACACACACACACACACACACACACACACACACACACACACACACACACACACACTGGGAACTTTGTTTTGGTCAGACATACATGGATAACCCTGGATAAATTCTAGTGCAAGATATTTAAAGCTAACATAACATAGATGGAATGCAAGGGTTGTGCATATAGCGACCTGTACTGCAAACAGGCGCAGAGAGATTGAGATTATGCAGAAATTGCAGAGGCTGACTGGGGAAAGGAGATATAACGGAGCCGTCTGAGGGCCGGATTCCACATGTAGACGTGCAGAGTTATCTGACGCTCTGCGACATGTGCAGCGGGGTCAGCATCTCCTCAAAGATGGCTCCTTTCACGTTTGACCCTCTCAGGTTGGCTTCTTGTAGATCACAGCCAGACAAGTCACAGTTCTGTGAGGGAAAGTAAAAACTTTATTAGGTTTTTACAAAGTTTGACTGATACCAGAGGGGCTGTTAGTTGTACAAGATGGGACAATCAATAAGATTATCAGTGCGGCTGCTCTTCATGATTGTGTATTGTAAAAGTTCAAAACCATCATCGCTTGATTTGGCATTTCGGGCTGTTGGGCTTTGCAAAATATTGATATATTTGAAGGAACATTAAGCCTGGCTGCAGCACAAACATCACTTCAAATGTCTAATCCAAATTATTCAGATGTGCACTGTTTCTTTCTTACATTGTCATAATGAGTCATGATGGTGGATAAAAGGCGGTTTAAACATAATTCCGTCTGAAAGCTTGAACCTACCTCCAGATCAGTCCCTGCTAAAGTGGCTCCCCGCAGGTTACAGTTCTTCAGCTTTGCGTTTTTCAGAGTGGCCACACGCAGGTTGATACCCGTCATCTGGCTTCCTTCCATGTCCACTCCTTTCAGGTTTGCCCCTATTTTTAAAGATGTCTTCCTTAAAACATGGATGTATATATGGCACCACCTTGTTTAATTAAGACTCTTGCAGTGGATTTACCTTCCAGGTTGGCCTTAAGTCCAGATGGATCTTCAAAGTTGCATCCTTTGAGAGAAGCCCCCTCAGCATTGGAACAGAGCATCTTCACCCCCTGTAGGTTTGCACCCTTCAAGAGACAAACCAGGCATCATCAGCATTCGTATCTGCAAACTAAACCCTGCGGCAAGTTCACACACAACTCTCAGCTGGTTTGTTTTTTTAATGCAATTTGGGGTGATTTTGTGTGCCATGAGCAATAATGTTCATCCAGTGAATGTTAATAATAAACTCCACTTTCTTCCGCATCACAGCGGAGGTTATTGTTCCAATGCGGCCAAATACCAGAAGACACATCTGTTGTTTACCAGCGGAGATGCCAACAATATAAAACGTGACAGAAAAGTGATGAACGATGAACAGAAGTAGGAAAAGAAAGTTGTGTGCTTGTTGTTTATGCGAGCGTTGAAAGAAGCACACAAATAATTTAACACCAATGGGGACAGAGTTTTCAGGCTCACATCCAGGTTGGCTCCGGATAGATCCGCCCGCTCCAGATTAGAACAGCACAGGTTGGCGTGTGTCAGGTTACAGCGACTGAGATTTGCCATCTTGAAATTTATGTAGCGCAGATCCAGTCTGGAGAGATCGGCTCCACTGAAATTGAGACCCTAAAGAAATGGTAAACAACAGTGTGAAATGTTAATTTGAAATGGTCGGACCAGTTCCCATTCTCCAGAACTTGATGTCCTCAACCATCTGTACCTGGCAGCGCAGCTCTGACTTGGTGGGTGTTGCTAGTAAGAACCGAACAAGCTCCTTGCGTGATATGGGCGAGTGGTCCTCAGGGGGCTGAGAGCTCTGGATTTCAAGTGAACAAGGCTAATCAACAACACACATTCAAGGGAGCTGCTGTATTACAAAATTAAAATTAATCACGTACTAAACTACGAATCACCTTGATCGCTGCTTCCAACTGCTCAGCGAGTTGCTCAATTCCAAAAAAACGAGCCTCCTCAAGGACGCCTGCAGGACAGTTTGAGTTAATGAGAACATTCTGTGCTCATTTTAAACTACTGTCGGGAGGAGGGCTGATCAGACAGATTCAGGTGAACTCCTGAGAAAGGTGGTGCATACCTCTTATATTGACACCTTCATTGATTATGAGCTGACCGTGTCTCAAGTAGTTGAGAATCGGCTCAAAGTACTCAGGGCTGCGGTCGATGAGGAACGCTCCGTGTTGGTCCTGTTTGTTCCCCCACACATCTACAGCCAAAGCAGATGGTCAAAACGCACATTCAACACACAGCTAATGGGCTCATCAATGCTGTAGGGGTAGCTGACCTTTCTCGCGGAACATGTGAGCGAGCATACTCTCTGGCTCTTTGCTCACCAAGGTGCTCCTGTACATAAAACAGAGACACAGAGAGTCATAGTAACAGACCGCATATAGTTGCATAACAGGAAATACTGATATTACGCAACATGTCATGTATACGCTGAGAAAGGAGGAATCATATTAACTATACAGACCGAAAACTTAGTCGCCTTTTAACCTTATTAAGGTTATGTAGGCGTGCTGTCGAACATTAGCACCTTACATACCTGGTGGTTGTGAAAAGACGACCCCCAATGTTGAGGGTCAACCAATCAGTGGGCGCTCCGTGTTGATTGGATGCAACTTTGACTTCATACTGTGGGTCTGGAGTATCAAAGAAAGGAAGAAAAGGACATTTTTGAATCTGTGTGGGCATTCGTTCTATCGGAAGAAACACATCAGATAGTCTACAACACAAACAAGACCCTCACCTATAAACGGATCTCCCTCTGAGACATAGAGCACATCGTCATCTCTGTTAGAAGGGAAGCATACAATCAGGAAGTGTTGCTGATATTATCGATAACATCATCGTTACCTTATCTCATGAAATTCTCTCCCTTACCTGATCAGGGTGATGTCATCTATGAGGCCACCCTTTCCATTGTACAAACAGGAGGCTTTGATTCCTAACTTATTGCTGGCTACAGATAACAAGTCAGACAAGGTCCCGTACACAGCTACAACCTGAGAGGACGAGATGAAGCATCACAGCAAAACAGACCAGCAGACAGCAAACACACACGGATGACACATTAAAGGACAAACTAACATAAAGCGTCTTATACTGTTGTGGTTTGGTGAGGTGACTCGCGGAATGCGAGCAAATCATCTATTAAAGTGATCCGTATACGTAGAAAACCAAGACATGAGTAAGGAATATGTCATTTAACAAACTGAATGAATTATGATTCCGTATCGGAAGTGTAATATCTATGTCGAGTTACTAAAACTGTAATAATCCATATCTGCTGTGCATTACGTGTCATTTATGGTTAGTAACTCTGCTCTGCTTTTTAATAATGTTTGATTAAACATGCGTCATCAAAAGCTACGATGTATTACAATTAAAAGTATATGTACTTTAACCTTAACCCACCCATTCTTCGGCCCAAGCTACTCACTATGTGTCATTTAAGTTACGCACCTTGCCATTTTTGGACGTCCCGTTAACAAATAAAGTAACTCTTCTCATTCTTTAGGCGCTTTGGTTTAAGGTATTTTGCTATAAATGTGAGTATAATTTAGCTTTTCTAGCTAACCTTTGCTTGCTAAGTCAAGCTGGCTAGCTAGCTACATGAGACAATAACACGAGACTAATGCGGCGTTTACGTGCAATCAGAAATACTGAAGTCCAGCACTGGAAACGGGATTTTGGATTACTCAAAAACGTTTGCACTTGGATTAAATTGACTTTTTTAAAGGCAAAAGTTTAAAGCTACAATTATTTAATGATTGATTATATCCAACAATTGATTAAACGATTATGTTAATGTTATATACCTAGCAATTTATCATTCAATTATAGAATAAATATTAGTAATCCATTATGTGATTAAAAGAGCATTTATTATTCCATAAGTAAATACATTAAACAATGCACAGTGCCGATAGATCAGCACATTGTTGTTTTGATAACTGACAGGCTCAAAATAAATCAAAATAATGTCAAAAAAATTCCTAGGCGGACGTGAAGGCGGAAATATCTTATTTTGAAAGGAATGTGGTGATTAGCAAAACAAGAAAAACACAAAGCATCCCGGTCGCAATACTTACTGTGTTTAGTAGGATTGTTTTAGATGGCGTGTAAGCTTTGATTTAACCCAACTGATAAATGTGACACTGGGGGTTTATTTTGAATCCACGTTGAAAAGGATTTTTTTGTCACGTGTGTGTGGTTGTTCGATGGTTGTCTAACAGTAACATCAACTACAATGATTGTGTTAAATTACTAAGGTAAAGCTGTGCCGTTGTTACTTATTTTACTTTGTTACGTTCTTTATGGCTGTTTTGTGTTTCCCCCAGTCCTGTTGGTGGAGCAAACGGCAGCAAACATTATCAGATCTCTGATGACAGAAGAAGAAAGGCGGAAACAAAACGACACCAATTCATATTTCAAACCACAAACCCTCGTAAAGATTCAGGGTAAAGTCATTTTGAGTGGACTTTCATACATTTGAACATAGATGATGTCGTCTGGTCGCTGCTCCTGCTGTCATCATGACGTCACCAATCCCAGTGTTCACCAGACACTCGATGAGATGGACTTCGAAAGAGGTGCAGTTAATGTGTGGTTTACACCTAAAGTTATGTTCTACATGCAAGTACCACAAAGGACAGCCCGCGGAATAATCTGAATACTTTGAATTAGGTTATAATGTACTTGTACTTACTATAATGTAAAAGGTGTTTAACACGAAGTTACAGTGATAACATAACATAACATTGCTTGTCTGCAGACAGTCTCAGCATCTTCAAGCTTGACTTTGTAGGCAGAAATAAATGTATTCCTTGCATTGTTATTCCATTCAGGTATCTGGTGTGCTGCGATGCATGGGGACCTGGAGCGGGTCAAGTCCCTTCTGGAGAAAGGCACACAGGCTAACCAGAGAGACTCAGCTGGGTTTACAGCTCTGGTGAGTTGGCATGGAAGATTAAAGCTGTTAAAGCTGTTGTGTGTAATATAATTAATGATCATTTTTCTGTTTTCTCTCAGCACTATGCAAGTCGCAGTGGCCATCTTGCTGTGTGCAAGTTTCTTCTCGAAAATGGTGCATGTGCGTCTCCTCAGACTCCAGGCGGTGCCACACCGCTGCATCGGTCAGCTTACTGTGGTCACCTGGATGTGGTTAGACTCCTACTGCACTACAGGGCAGATCCAATGCTCTGTGATGATGATGGAGCATCCCCATTACACAAGGTAGACTTCCCATAGTCACAGTACAACAGCATAAAACATTATCTTTGTTATTATATATTGATTAATTTCACCTATCCTGGTATATGTTGTTTAATTACATGGACACTCAGGCTGCAGAACAGGATCACAAAAAGGTGTGTGAGCTGCTTCTGGAGCACTGCCCGAGCCTCAGCAGTCAGGTGAACAAGAAGCTCCAGCTACCCTGCCACCTGGCACCGCATGGACGTCTGCAGGATCTCTTAAATCCACCTACGTGATGTCAGAGACTATGCATCTGTGCAGCGTATGTCTCACTTAGCATCAGTGTGCAGATGAAGGGAGGCAAATGTGATTGATTGCCCGGCATGTACCATTTCAAGGTGTAAACATGTACATTTCTGGACATTTTCAATGTGAGAAACCACTTTATGTTCATTTGTGTGCGAGTGTGTTGCATTTTCAGTAAGAATAGTGTTTATTTTTGTTATCTCAAGAACGAGGCTCAAACTTTGGGAGTATCAAAGGTCAAACTGATTAATAAAAGATCTTTATGAACTAATGAATATATATATCGACTTGGATGAAGCTGGGAAACCCAGGGAAAACCCGCACAGACACAGGGGGATCATCCAATCTTAATATTTATTCCTACCATGCAGGAGCCAGTCAGCATTGATAATTATTTTAGCAAAATAACATAATAAATCCTTTGCATACATGTATTGGATCAAGACGAAAATTGCATTTACTTTCGTTGTATTAGATTTCACCCAGCAGGGGGAGCCATTGTCTTAAAAGAAGCACTTCTTAGTTCAAACAGACAGTGTGAATTTAGTTGGCAGCTCATGGAGTCTGACCTCATTCGATTGTCTCAGCACACATACTGGAACAATGAACAGAGCGACTATTGGATGGAGGGGAAAGCGTAGTGTAGCTGTCACAGCTTACAGTGAAGCATCATGGTCCGACTCCGCATTATACAAGTGATGGTATTTGGCAAAAATTAGACTTTCCAGTGCTTCACCGAATTGCTGATGATTCCAGGAAATTGTGACACATCGTCATTGGACCTGAATGACTTTAAAAAAAATCAGCTAGTGTCTCACAGCAAAGTATCTTAACTCAAATCTCTCCAATCTGCAAACCCTCGAATTGAGACAATCTTTAAACCCTGGATACTGACTTAACTTCCATCCACCTCCTCAACATGTTTCACAGCACCTTGTTACTGAAATGCTCATTAGGTCAAAACTTATTTAAGACTTAGCTGTTTGCTTTCCTCCTCCCGTTGAATTGACACTATTACTCACTGCTCTCTCACACAGGATTTGCATTGGGAGCAAAAGGATGGAAGCCTGGGGGGGGGTGAACGAAGGATGTTGATATTTCCATATCTTCTGAAACAGATGGAAAGACTTTTGTCTCACATACTCATTCAAAGCATGCTGAATAAGTAACACATGCAGGAGACAGATACTGTAACTTTTCCCTCTCATCCCTCCCCCGATGTCCAAAGCTGTGCTGCATTTCTCCTGCAGTCCACATGAATGTGACCCCGCGACACAAACCCCTTCGCTGCAGTCTGAGGAACTTTCATTGGGCCTGCTGGTGGGTGGTGTTTTCAAAATACCTTCAAACCACATCCAGTGCCGTGACTGGAGGGGTGCCAGGCCACATCTGGAGCTCATTGCAGCTGACGCCACACTGCACAAGGAGAAGGGGTGTTGTGGGGGTAGAGGGGTGGAATGGGGGCATTTTAGCTGGGAGAAACCGAGCCAAGAGAGCTGTTTACGCTCAGAGACGAGCACCTCCTTCCACACGCTACCATCACCCGACTTGAACACCACATGCCAGTGATTGGGAATTGCTCAGCCATCCTGAGACTGGTGGGAGATATTCCCGTCCGTCCCCTAAATGGCAGGGACAACAAAGAGCATTATGCTATCTGAATTGGCAAAGTAATTTCAACTGGCATTCAGATTATCACACCCAAATCATAGCTCCCCCCCGCCTCGCTCTGACTGTTCCACTGCCAAGTTCCATGCAACATAATCAAAGTTGATGTGTAAGATTTGCTGGCAGCAAGCGCGGTAATGAAAACCCTCTGTGTCACTTGGTAAAAATGTTAAAAGGCCTCGTTGCCTTTTTGATATTTTTCATTAGCTGGTTTAAATTTGAGAGCTGTTCGGCCCTTTATGTGGAAACAATGAGAAAATGATTTGTGTGAGGTGTGTCAAAAAAAAGATCAGACCCCCTTTCAGGTCCTTTTTCTGATTCTTTCAAGCTGCTCAATAGCGTTACGACGACCGATGTCTGGGGTGTCTCGTGCGTGCATGTTGGTAGTAGATGTGTGATTTTCATGCCTAGCTAGTGAAGGATTCTGTGTAATGTGAGGACTTAGAGAGACGACTCCACAAGAGGAGGAATTTGGATTACAGCTCTGTTTAGTGAGATTTATTTGGAAAGCCATGAAACTTCCTGGCCCTGGAACCCACTTCCACCTTAATGAGTCTGAGCTAAACCAGGACTGGATGTTATTTTCCTCAGAAAATAGAAGGTGGTCTTTGTGCGTGAAGGATTCAAACTCGAAGCTTAGGACTCTATTTTGTCTGACTGGAGTCTTTCATGATTGAAGGCAGAGTGGGAGATGTGAATGTGTACATGGTTCAGTCGCAAGATGTAGAATTAATCATTGAACTGTTTTCCTGAGTCTGGTCCTGTGCTGTGTCCACCTGTAGAAAACAAAGCTGCTCTCTATGGCCGGCTATGGACACGCTGGCAGTGCTGGGCCTGACTGACTGAGCTTGAAGCAATCAGGTAAATGGCTGGCAGATGGGCACGCATTAAGGAGCGGGAGTTCCAGACGCTGGCACGGACGACCGCCCCATGTTGTCTCATCTGCATCAGGGAAGAAGGAGTGTGGGCGGCAGTGGTGTGTGTGTGTGTGTGTGTGTGTGTGTGTGTGTGTGTGTGTGTGTGTGTTTTTGTAATTAAATATATATAGGACCAGCCCCTCAGAGATGCTTCATAATCCAATTTCGACCCACTCCCACTTCAAAGCCGAATGTCGTCTGATGCTTGAACTGATGTTGCAGATCTTCCACTTTGCGGGTCAGCGGGTGATGAGAGCCATGAGTCCAGGCACCGCAACTTTGGTTCTGCCAGTTGGCTTTGCACTGTGCCTGTTAAACTTGTGATGACTTCTTTGAAGCGCCAATCAATATATCTGTTCCTGTTGTACTTTGATAACTGACATTATGCATCTTGCAGTCCCCCCAGTTTTGTTAACGACTGTGACATATACTGTATGAGTGCAGCCCGCATACTCAACTGGCAACTGCATAGAGCTCGGTGACATACTGATTTTTATGTGTAGTTGAGGGTGGAAGTTTGTTTTCTCCAGCAGATGCTTAAGAATTCTGGTGAGATGCTTTTCATTGATCGTGGAGATGTAATCTTCTCTAAAGCTGAGGGTGGAGCTTGGTAATATGTCAGTTTAATGCGTTTCTGCCAGGAGTGTAAACCAACTCTGATCTATGTGCTTTACAAATGTGTGTGTGTGTGTGTGTGTGTGTGTGTGTGTGTGTGTGTGTGTGTGTGTGTGTGTGTGTGTGTGCGTGCGTGCGTGTGTGTGTGTGTGTGTTACATAAGGTCTACAGTATTTTTTGCTATGATTACTATACCTCGTACCTGCAACAATAACTCAGTTTAAACTAATATACTTGTAGCATTAAGATGTTTCATGTCAGTCAGCTTCACATTGTCCTTTCCTTTGCCTAGACAATACTTAACCTATGAATTAAAAGAAACAAGCACAGCAAACTAAGCAAATATAGGTGATTCCAAACAATATTTAAAGACAAAAAAACAATTTCTCTAACGGGATGAGACAAATACTTTAATTGGTGTCAAATCCTTTAAATAATTTGCTTCCATTCATGCATTGTCATAAATGTAGAGGTGGAGGTGGATTGCAGGTAAAGACAATATGAAGGGTGGCGGCATTTGTACAGCAAGCTTTCTTTTTTGAATACTGCCACATCCCTATAGAGGGAGATTTGTCCTGCAGCTTTCTTCTGGTGTCCACACAAGGGAAATGTCGTTGGAATACTATAAGCCGAAGATGCACGTGATTGGAGCCATTCACCACTAACGCGACATTTATACAAAAGCAAACAGCAAAATATCCACAATGGCAAAGACGGCACTTTCATTGTGTGGATGACCAGGGAGTGCAACACCGCACCGCACATGTAATTGAACAAGATGATTACGCTGATGAACTAAGTCTCATAGAGGCATGACGTCCCTCTGTCAGCAGGTGCCCAGCATACACTGGTCCATTCATATGCGCATTCCTGTCTCTCCACTCACAGCCTCAGCAGGTTCCTCCCGACCACTCAGAACAGGGGCTGACGCACACAAAGGGTCTTCAATCTGCCTCAGACAACAGCCAGCATAAAGGCCCGGAAAGCCACAACAGCGTCATGTCAAAGACAGAGGTGGGGGTGGTGAGCAGAGCTTGGGGGCCCCCCGTGTAGGACAGGGGCGCTGCTGACGGATGGATGAGGGCAGGGTTCAGTCAACATAGTGCCACGACCTTTCCGATTGGTTTTTGTACATAAAGGATGATATTTGTACTTGCCCAGTAACAATGGAATGCAAACATGAAAAGTGAGGACAATAGTACACCACTTTGGGGCGATGAAGAAGCTGCTAGGGAAATCATCATGCAAAGCATCCCCGGGGCAGATATTGTTCACTTAGGGCATTGCATGACTCATTGTTTGATGAGCGGCTTTGCCTACCTTCAGTTTGCTTTTGCATAAGGTATTCCTGGCTTTAACAGTGCCTAGCAGATTTCCTTACACTGAAAGGAAGTGAGGAGAGAACTGAAATGCCCCACCTTATCTTAAAACAGAGTGTGCCCAGGCTGAGGCTTTTGTCTAGATTTTGCTCAGATTTAAAGCCAACACAGATTCATGTAAATTACCATTTACATTATTTCATCCTTGCAGACAAACAAAAGGTGTCTTTGTGCATTTATTAATACATTTCATAACCTGTGTGATGGTTTTATTACCTCAGAATAGTTCTCTTCGTAGGCTTACAATGTGTTTCTTGAGCCACCAAAGCATGTAAACATCACACAGATGGGTTAATGATTGATGACAAAGCTTTTTCAGATCAACCTCAGATTATAAACCTTCTGTTTTTGTCCTCTGGTGTGCCCTAGTTCACCAGTATAGACATATAGACAGCATGTCCCCTTAGTGCTGTTATAAAACCCAAAGATCATCTTTTATTGCTCTACAACTACCTTATTTATTTTGACTCATCTGTTTCCACCCTAAACCGCCGGTGTAGAAATTTCCAGGGTTCCAGATATCAGCTGCCTCTAACCATCAGACGAAAACAATAAGCAACCAAAAGAGAGAAATGTATAAATCATTGTGTTTAATGAATTCCCCTCAGGCTTTCATGTCCATCTGTAAGGATTAACATTCACATTATGGACCTTATACATTGCTCAAGGGAACTCTGTCACCGATACAAATGATCTTAATGACGCCAGCAGTGTCTATAAATGATTTAAAACTGCTGTAGCTTCAAAGATCAACTGTAAATGTTGAGCCAAGTTCTGATGCTGTGAAATGTTAAGATGTGGCTGATCGTCGCACATGCACGTCTAACTCTCACTATTATCCAGCCCTATAAACTTGCTATGGTTTTGCCTGGTATGTGTGCGGTTGTCAGAGTCATGCCTCATCTGCTTCGTAGTTGCAGCTCGCTTTGTAGTTTCAAGTTAATTTAAGCTCAAAGTGCATTTATAACAATAAAGTCTCAGATTATAAACTCAAAACCGGTTTCTGGACAACATTTGGTACCCACTGTCTTAATAATGAGACTTTATTTTCTGTCTCATCCATTCTAAAATGAAATTATTTTCCCAAATGATACATTTTCCACTGCCTTGGACATATTGCAGTACCTATAGCTACCTATAGAGTAACTCATGGTGCTGTCTAGCCTGTATGGGGGGAAATTCATTATACATTTATATTTCAGGATCATGTTATGCCAAACCAGTCAGCATTGTCTGATCATATTTGCTGTTTCCATCCAAGACTCTGTAGTATTGATCTTCTAAATAGGCTGAATTTGCATCAACCAATCATGTCTCCTGATGTTTGGTGAATAAGCATGGAGGTTTAAAGTAAAATGAGGGTGTAACACATGTTGAAACATAAATCTGTTTCTATGTCATCTCCTTTATTGTACATACCAAGCTGGGATTCATGTGTCTTCACGGCTTCACTCATCCCATCATTGTCAATGGTGTCATGACCTCAAAGACCATATGAGCTCTTCAGATATAAACTATGTGTTTGATCAGGCAGACGTGTAATTTGTGCTGAGTTGGCATATGCATTTGAAATTCAGATGCTGTTTGAAATGCTGCCAAATCATATTATCCTTACTCAAGTGCAATGCATATTGCTTATCTGAAATCCTACAAATAATACAACATCTCCAGCACCAATGAACTGTGGCTTATTTTTGGTGTAAACACTGTTTTAAATAACAGTTTAGAGTAAGCTCTAGTTATAAATGATTTAAGTTCACTAAATCTATCTTACTTTGTTAGTACTGTGGGCTTTTTACATGTCACGGCTGTGGGATAATTTGCTCTTCCCTGCCAGAATTTGAATATGGCCTCCAAGGGAATCGATGAAAATGGCAGGAAGAGGAAGCTATACGGTAGTGCTGTTTATAATCCCCCACTTTGCAAGACTAGGAAGTGGCTATGGTGCCTCTTTGAACCAAATCTGATACTGTAGAAATGTGTTGACATCACTACATTCTATGTCTCAGTAAAATAGTACAAAGTCCTTTGTGATTAAACATCATGTCTATACAAGAATTTTCTCAGCAATGTGTATTGCCATGATCCCATAAGAATTCCTGCCAATAATCTATTTCCATCATTAATATTTCTTTAATTGTTGCTGTGTAAAGATTGCTGATTTGTGTCACTGTGAGCCTGCTGTGGCTTTGATGCAGTTTATGGATTTTCTTCGTCTTCTATGTTCTTAAACATCAATGATGTTGTATAATAACTATTTGAGTGTGTGTGAGAGCCTGTAGGTGTGTTTAGAGTTGCTGGACTCACTGTCTGCTGGGGAGTTGCTGAGGCTGGCAGGGGGAGCCAGGTTTGCTCCACACACAGCAGACCTGCTCCGACCTGTAGAGACACACGCGGTATCATTTCCGTGAGTTTCCTTCAAAATAAAAGCGCATACATCACCGACTGGTGTGTGGTGCAACACATGAGTCTCTGAACATGCTGCGGGCGTTTTAAAGCGCCACGTCTGCAGCATTGTGATCCACAAACTAAATTAAACATGGACTGAATCGATACATAGCAGTGGATTAATAGATAGCAAACCCCCCTACAATCTGTCAAGAGTAAACAAGTGTTAAAGTAATATTCCCTTAACAGTTATGATTGAAAGTGTATCATCCTGCCAAATAGGTTAGGCTTCATTTTAAAGTGTCATCCCATATGGATTTACATAATTTTCACAATAATGTGTACTGTACATCATAATAAGATAAGATTATTCTTTATCTTAATATTGTTCGACAAACAGAAAAGCATATATTTAAATAATGTTAAAGTTCTCATAATTCTAAGGTCAACAAAGTCTGCTTTAGAAATGTCTTCAGCTGTCATATAGATTATGTCCAATTTCCAATGGGCGTGAATCGAGCAGATTGTTTTTAGCTATGATATATGGAATGATACCCACGTCTACAGTGGAATCCGAATTATACAAATGACAGGTAGAAGTTCACAAAGCAACACAAATGAAAGGAAATGGGAAATCAGATTAGTTTGACCGCTGAGTCATGAACGATATAATAACACTGCGCCTTTAGGAGCGTAATAAGTAGCTGGTAGTATTATTTTTGAGTAACCTTTCCAACAATAGTGCCATTATGTTCTGTCATGTTTGCTTTTGTAAATCATGTGTCCTGTCCGGCACTCTTCTCTGACAAAAACGAAAAAAAACAAAAGAAAAACAGGGTAACCTGAGAGGAATATCATATATCATACACCACAAAACTATGTTACACTGTTTACGAAACTGTTTTCATAGGGCATTTATTGTGAAAGCACCGACCGGAAGTGTTGTAGTGTTTTATGTCCGCTTTCGCGGCGCACGGCGAGACGAGCGTTGCCTGTGATTTAAGGGGGGAGGTTTGGTGAGGACTCTCGTTGTTTAACCGCTAAACGTCTCCACACGGGAATGCTTCACTAACCCCTCGGATCTACCGAATCGTCGCAGTTTTAAGAATCTAATCGCCATTTCGGATGTTTTGCTCGCATGATTCAGCACCAACCTTAGTATCCAGTTTTCGGAGGTGAGGAGACTTTTTTTTTTCTTCCACGGTGAGCGCAACGATTTGGGATAAAAGGACGAGCGAAAAGTAGCGCACAGGCTGCCCGCACGGAGCTGCTTTACCCATTTATAAGAATAAAGAACGATAAAAAGGAGCGAAACACTAAATAAAACGAGAAACCACTGTTAAATCCGTGATATTTTTTACTTTTACCCCAAGTTTTTTTCCGCTCTGTTGATTATTTGGGATTTGCGGCGAGGAGGGGGGGCACGCGCATTCTTGGATTTGTCGCAGAAGTTTGACAAAAACATGCTCAAACTTGCGGCCAAACGCAGTTAGTTTTGGAGCAGAAAGTGCGTCTGTAACGCGCCTGTAACGCTTATCAGAGGATTTACTGTGTTTTTGGGGAAAGTGTTTCCAGCATTAAATCTCAGCGCAGGACTCTCCCTCCTCTGGTTTCCTCTGGCTCCGTCTCCACTCGCAGTAAGGTGAGCACTCATCAATCACACACTGCTGCATTTTACGTGCATTTTACTGCAAATCTGGTCATTTGTATCTCTTATTCTCAATGTTTCTTTGATTCTATGGCTTTTGTTTTACTCCAAAAAAGAACAAATTAAAGAAATCTGTCTTTATTTGATCCAAATAGCTGAATTTCAACCACTTGTTTGCTATAAGGTGATATTTCCTATCAGTGGAAATTAGGAGTGCTGGAATTTACGTATTTTGTTTCTTCTGGAAATCCTTCAGCTGCATTTCAAAACTTGTATTTCCATTCTTGAGGGTCCATTCGCCCATGATACTAGGCCCTATGCTGTCAGGAGTCCTGCTAAAACTGTGTGTAAAAAAAAAAAAAGAAAAAAAGATTTAGCTGAATGTAAACGTTTTCTAAAGAAGATGTATTGATCTTGGGTGGTTTCATTTCATAAGCAATACCCATAGAAATGCACAATAAACGTGTTCAGATGCCCACGATGGAGCCACTCCTTTTAAACGGTGGAGGTTTGTTGCTTTGTGGGTTTACTGGTAGAAACTTCTTTGTCCTGTTGTGTTGTTATTCTGCAGTACTGTTGTCAATACTACACACGATTGGAAATGTCTTAAATCAGCAGCAAGGTCATTGTGGACAGTGTCACTTGTGTCTTTTCAGCTTGAGTCTTGGTGCAACGATTCAGGTTAACACAGTAATATGTACAATATTTAATATCATATGGCATAAAACATGGCCCTTACCACGGACCATGACTTACATTTCATGCAGAAATTCAGTAATATTCAAAGTTTCTTAAAACAAAGGCATATAATTAAGCGTTAAGTCTGGGTTCTGGAAGCGGCCGTCTGATAGTTTGTAGAGTTCCATACATGAAGTTGTAGACATGACAGAGAGACGATGAGAAGCAGCATGTCCACGGTCCACAGGGAGAAGACGTCTTCTCCTGGACAGTGTGATGGGAAGTGAGGAAGACTGCTACCTTTTAAATTTACCAGGCTGCCGCTTTAGCACAGTGTAACTGTTACCTGAGCTGTACAATCATATCCTGTGTGTGTGTGTGTGTGTGTGTGTGTGTGTGTGTGTGTGTGTGGTAATCAACATATTGTTGCAAGTTGTGTAGATTTGTACAGAATTTGGTGAGGTGTGTGTCTTCAGTCAAATTCAGCATTAAATTTGAATTCTAACAGGCTCAAAGTACTATTGGTTGGAGTTTTGTTTGCCTTTGAAGCTCCCATGGGAAAACATACACTCAGTACTGAAAGGCACTTTGGATATACTAAGTATTAAAGTGTTAATCTAATGGTAGATAGAAGTTTTTTGGCTTGACATTGATTTGCTTTACATATTTAATGTAAGACATACAAGGACACTGGATCTCTGTCCGTGGCACGCTGGTGGAGAGCCAATGCTTCAAACCTGTGAGGCTGTCAAGAGCGACCTGTTTTTGTGAAATCTGTAGCGATGGGGGAAATGGTCTGATGCTCCTGTTCCGGCCGAGCTGCACACACATGGTCTGGTCTGTCCTCGGAGTGAGACGGGAATGGGCTGCAGGACCCGAGAGCTGTGGAATTTTCTGCATGGATGGCAGTGAACTGTAATTACGTTGGTGGTCATGGTATGGCTCAGGCCAGTAGCCTTTGTCTTTGTACAATGAGAGAAGCTTAATGTGTCTCGCATGTTGTAATCTGTGACCTGTTGGCCAATTTGTTTGGCTGGTTTTCAACAACCTGTTCATCTATGAAGAATTTCAGAAGACAACAGGATGATGATAGATAATCATCATCATCTGCATTAGTGTTACAATTTCTCTTTGTCAAGATGCTTTTGTTGTGCAGTAATTTGTCTTTTCAAATTTTTCTGAGTAGTTAATCAAAAATGAACAGCTGAATTGCTTAATGTAGTCAATGAAAAGGTATTTCCTCAATCTTCCTCAGCATTTCTCTACTTGTTCTTGGCGGGTATCGATTTGCTATTGTGTAGACGCTTGGATATTAGACGAAGAAACATTCATTTTCAGCATTGGTAAACACCATGTTTAGTGTTCGTATTCAAGTATAACTCTTTGAGCGCTAATCAAAAATTTTAGAAGGGCCATTTGTATTCTGTAGGCTTCTGTTATTGTTATATCATCATTAATATTTCTACGGTTAACAAGAAACCTTTACAATACTGCTTTGACTGTGGCATTCAGATGGAATTCACAACTGCCCACAAGCTCGATGAGTATGTACTGTATGTGTACAGAAAGATTTACTGTGAATTTAACTCTTGCTCCCATGGGAGCTGAGTATGACAAAGCATTGTGTGTGTCATACTTTGAAGGCACCATTTCCTTTTCTTTTAATTATCAACGGTTGTAGCAGTGACGAGGGCCCAGGGAACGTGGTGGGCTCTGGCTCTGCAGCGCACTCTGTGACGTTCTTGTGCCTGCCTGCAGAAGTAGATTCTTGGAGGCTTCCCAAACACTGACTCACAGCTTACAGAGTTGGGATGACCAAGCTTCTTTATCCCTCCTGGACCCCGCTGACCCGGCTCAGCTGCTAGAACACTAGACCATTCTTGGAAAGTGAAATTGAATTGGTTTTGAGTAGAACACTGTGCTTCAGGGATAAACACTCACACAAACAATTACCACTTAAAGAAAAAAACATAGCTGCCTCTGAAAATCACTTTGGGTGAGAGTGAAACCGCAATGGGGTTAGGGTGACCTTGTAAGAATGTGCTGCTGGTGCTGGATTCATTTGAGAGTCCATTCAGAAGTAGCTTCTCCATTGATGAGATGTGTGTCCGTGACTCTAGGCTGGACTTGTCAGGAGTGTAGGAACCCCACAAGCTTTTGTTTGACACCACTTGACAAGCACGAGAGCAAATGGTGGTTGGGGGTCAGTTTGGGCTCGTGACCAAAACCAACTGTCAGGTGATAGATCTGTGAGTGTGGAAACGATGGCCTGGCGGTCTCTCTACAGGGGTGTCACATAACAGGCCCCAGTCTCTTTTTTTTGAAGGGGCGGGGGGTCTTAAATAAATTCCTCAAGGTGGATTATGGGGGTTGGGGGCGAGTGTTAATCTTTGCGGACAGATGCTGCAGAGGTGATGATGCCAACAGATGTGAATCGGAGGGTCACCCACTGCACGATGCCCATGTGGAATGACGTGTACTTCCTCCATGTGTGCATTACCCAAAGCAGCAGAGGTCTGAACAGCAGCAACACTAGTTGATATGGCAGTTTTATGTGCGATAACCGCTTTCCCGAGTTAAGGGCTCGCGCTTATGGAAACACTTCATTCCTAAGTTGTTACTGTTACAGCCTGGTGCTCTGTGTTCTCTTATCAGTGTTTTTGTACAAAATGCTGCAGTATCTACCTTGAACTTTGAGAACATGCTGGATGTTTTCTTCTTTTTAAACAAACGTTTTTTCTCAAATATTTTTCAGAAAGAATAAAGATTGAAATATTGAGCTTTTTATCCTGCTTGTTTTTTTTAAATATTCCTAATTTCCTACTTGCACAAAAGGTTCATGGTGAAATTGTAGTTTGTTATTGATACATGAGTTGAAAATGCAGTTGTACAATGCTCGTGTATTGATGCAGTCCTTTCCTATGTTTTGTTTGCTTTAGCACTGTCAATGAGCTGCTGCTGCTGCTGATGACCCAAAGGTCTGAATGGAGTTCCAGTCGCAGACGCTCCAGCAGTTGTAGCTCCCTCAGCAGGATGCTGATGAGGCCAAGTAGAATTCTGTTTCTGACTTTGCTCGCCCAGGTTCTGCAAACTCAGTCTTGGCCCGCAAATGCTGATGAAGGTAAGTCATTTTCATATCTTAAATTATGTACTTCGCATTGTACACTTTGTTGTTCTAGCTTTTCCCCCAGCTAGGATTAAAACATTATTCAATTAAAACCATATAATGATGTGACTGATATGAATGCAGTGAAGAAAGGTATTCCTCGAACTACACTTATCTTGGCTCTTATCTTCGTCTTTGTTGGTGAGTGTAATCCTAACACACTCAAGGCTCTGGTGAGGTCTGTCCCTTTGTAGTGTCGGTGTCCCCCAACCCCCATTTTTAGGCTTGTTTGAGTGCTGTTTGCTGCATTGGATGCAACCCTTCTACCAATGAGATTAGCACCTTTTCTCTCTCCCACCACTTGTCAAGCTGGTTCATAGACTGACTTGTTAGAAATTTGTTTTCAAAAAAATTCTCATGACATTCATTATATCTTGTTATATTCTCAACCGAACCACACACACACACAATCCCTAAGATTGTTTAGAAAGACGGCTGGTCTGGAAGTTACACAAGTCCAGTTCTGAAAAGGGGAAAGAAGCACTGAAACTGAATCCTTAGAAATGTGTCTCTTGGATACGGTCCAACAGTGTAATAGCTGCCTGAACTTGTGGGTAGATAAGTTTGGATGTTTACACTCAGCAGTCGGAAGTGGAGTGCAGCACAAGAATATGATAAAGCCGAGCATTATAATTAGAGTGATTAAGCAACAGGGTCTCTGTTGGGCTGTAAGCCCTAAAATAAACCTGGTGTGGCTGTCTCTCAGCCAACAGTGCGATGTGGAGGAGTAAATGACTCCCATCTGTAGCCCAAGGGCAGCCCTACTACCCAGCAGGCCCTGCTCCTCTCCTCCTTTGTAATGAAAAGGTATTTGTTGTCACCGAGAGAGGAGTTAACCGCCAGGGAAACTATAAATTAGCCTGTTTTTGAAAAAGGAAAGAAGATGCTGTTCTGAGCCCTCCCTTATCCTCAAAGATAGGGTTTCTGAAGAGAATGTTTTTCTGCCAAGGCAATAAATTGCCCCTGGAGTGGGGGGTGTCTGATGCATATACACTCCACCCAGTTCTCATTCACCAAATGGCCAGGTACTATCTATGCGCCTCTCTGCTTTTCCTCCTGCTCCCCCACCGACTTTTGCTTGGGAATGCTCCCCCCCCCCCTGCTTCCCTGCTGGGTGACGGATGGCTTCAGCTGTCGATAAACAATCACAGCAGAAGTATTTGGTTGCATTCCTTTTGTCTCGGGAGAAGAAACTAAATAGTTAAATGGAAATTGTCATGTTTGTATGCGTCCTTCTTTGTTTGTTTCACTGTTTTTGGTTTCGTCCCCTTCACATAAGAAAAGGATGAACCTATCCAAATCATTTAATTTCCTCTGGGCCCACATGGACAACCATTGTTATGACTAAACTCCATTTGAAATGAGATTATTCAGTGAGACCAGCCTCTTTTTGTCTTAAACATGATTTTTTTGTTGTTATTGCCAGCAGTTGTATGTGAGACAGTGAGATTCAGACGTGGGGCTGACTAAGCACTGCTCCCACTGGATTCTTTTGATTGTCGCTCTGCTGTCAGTCAGAGCAGAAAAGGCCATTGACCCTGACGTACATCAGACCTGCCATGGAAAGCCTCTTGTTGGGGCCCAGAGGAGTACTGAAGGAATCAAACTACAAATGAACTTGACTTTCCATCATTCTCACTGAAATGTAAGCCAAACCAAGGCAGAACAGTCAAAGTGGTGATGTCTGGTCCAGCAAATGTTAAGCTAGTGCATCATCTGCTAGTGGAGTTAACGTTCTGATTAGAGGAGCATCCTTCCTTCAGAACATCTGTTAACCAGCATTCAGTCATGGAAAAATGACAATAGTCCCTTTTTTAAAGTTGTTTATTAGCTCTGTGATGTAGTCATGTCGGGGAAAACGGCAATACACATGTTGTTGTTGGATTCCTGCGTAGCCATTTGAAGTGGTGCCGGTGACGTCTGAGAAATGAAGCAAATCAGCATTTGGACAAACTGTGGCACTTTCGGACTGTGGCAAGATATAGTTGTGGGTTTAATCTCCTCACTACTGGCATCAGAGGCGAAGCAACAAGGAGTACACTGTATTATCTAAAGACGTCCTGGTTTCCCTGTTTGTTTGGCATTTAAAGAGACGACGCAGGCCTCAGTGTACCGGAACTCATTTGAATGACACTGGAATATATTTAAACCTTAACTTTGCGCTGCAGGCTAATCCTTGTAGTTCCCAAGTGTTAATCCACGATGGCTGTCAATGGCTCATTTAGGAGAGAAAAGGTACTCCACTGGAGAGCTTTCAGGAGGGGACAAGCACTCAGTGGATTTTTTGGGGGGGTTTGCTAATAGGCATTGTGGCGTTCCTTTGCTTCCTGCCGGTACTGGTCCTGCCTATTGTCACTTATCAATCCCCTCTACGCGTCACCCACCCGGACGGACAAATAATCGGAGGGAAAATCGCCCTAACTCTTGTGTGTGTGTGTGTGTGTGCCATCTCTGCCAGCCTCCTGACTTCCCTGCTCTCAGCCGTCACTCCAGTGAGGCCAGGAAATCCCAGCAGTCATTCCCGCAGCATATTGCTTCCTATCTTTGAAGCCACAGAAGGTTTCATAGACTGGCGCCAACTCCAGTCTTTTTTTTTTGTTGTTGTTGTCGGCCCTTTTTTGAGTTTGTTTTCACCACACAGATTTTTAAACCCTTTCCTCGTGTTCAAAACATCTTAATGATTTCTTCTTTGCTAAAACGTCTTTCATGTTTTACACAATCAAGCTGATTTTAAGTGATGTCAATCAATTTTTCCAAATGGCTGGAAGAACATGTGAGAGACCGTTCCAGCTTGGTTGCTTTCTGAAAGTATGCCGCTTAATCCGTCCTAATCCATTCCTGGCACCAGAAGGATTAAATCCGAGGGAACATCCTAAAAAGTGTTTATTACTATCAAAACAATGTAACATGGGTATTGTTTTTCTTTAGACAGTAGCATGGTTGAATGCACCCGAGCGTGTTCCAGTTTTTTAAGTAAATTGTCACCGAAGCACATATGGTCCTGACTGCACCCTACAATAAAGCAACCAGCAAATTTTTATAGCTTTTATGGGCCTTTTATGATGTCTGCGGCCGGTATGTTGACACTGCCGTATCAGTAGCATCTGCATTTAGAGGGCAGGAGCCGGAACACACCAGTTGGCCCCCACACACAGCACAGAGACCTTTTCGTTTGAGGCCGTGTCCAAGTGGGATAGTTCCAGCTCATCACTAACCGCGTCTCCTACTTTCCCCCTTTGGTTTTGTTTTTGAGGAGAAAGTTGATCCTACCCCCTGGCCCCTTTTCCTGCTGGGATTAAGGGCCTGTCAGACATATGCGATCCAGGAAATACCTTTACTAGGCCCTACTGGGGTCACCATAGCAACTGGCACTAGAACATGCCGCTGCAGGCCCACTCTTGCTCGCTCTTGTGCACACGCTCGCCCGCTCACACGCTCGCTCTATCTCACTCTGTTTGCTCCCTCTTACCCTTCATTGTTTGGCCTTTGTTGTGATGGAGGGAGGGATTACTCAGGTTTGCTGACGTTGAGCTATATGGATCTCTGGTTGTGTGGAAGTACATGTACAAAGGCACAGAATGAAAGGCTAGAAAAAGTTGGATCGAGCGCTCCCAAGTTTTCCTCAGTTTGAGGAGTTCTTGATGAGTTTCCACTGTGGCATTTTGACTCGGGTTTATGTTTCTGCTCTGTTTGTAATGATTAAAGGCGTGTTCATTGTTACTACGCAGGAAAAGTGACTCAGATTCAACATAGTGGCTGTAACACTGTCACCAGGGATCACTAGAGTGGTGACTAGAGAGTTTTAGATTATTGTAAGAAGTGCATTCAACAAACTTATGATTGGATTTACCAAAGTTCCCCTGAGCTAAACAATGATTAAATGAAATGATTGTTTTAGGCCCAGAGGAATGACCCCGAGGCTGTATTAGATTGAAATCTGAAAATGCAAAAAGGGATTTATATCTCAAAAGCTACGCCAAGGTAATTCCAACATAATTTACGCTCAAAAATAGAGCAGGAATTAAAGAAACCGCGTCAGCTTCTAATGAGAGAAACTGTAACTCCATTTGTCTCCATGGTTTCTCAGAAAAAGCAGCTGTTTTTTATTCTGTTTTATTCATTGAAGAAAGCGCAGCACATAGTTTTCCTGTCACTACACTGACTACAACCATGTCTAAGGATTGATGTTAGAATGCTGAACTTGTTCGCAAAGTGCTGCCTGGAGCTGGTTTTGGCTCACTGTTGGTTTAAAACAAAAACATGGGGAGGCAGCTTTTAGTTTCCAAATATCTTGAACACAAAATCTAAAATCTGTTCCAAGTCTAAACATCTTTATGAATTGAGATCAAAAACATTCTGGTTTTCTGCTGCTTTTTATTAAGTGTTTTATTTCGGCGCTGTAGCTTTTATTCTCTTTTCTTTTATTAGGGTTATAACAAAATGTTGTCAAAGTTGATTTTTATTCCCTCTGCAAGCAAGACTTTTGTCTATCACCTTTCAAAAACAAATCAAGAGCTGCCTTGTGCATTACCTTGCTGAAACATCTGAAGTGTGTCATCAATGTGTGTTATCCTTGCTGTTGATTAAAACTTTGCCCCTTGTTAACATTTTTCCATGGAAGTTTGATCATAGAGCAAGAATGTCAAGCAAGTTGGCCCGTCAGGATCTCTGCGTTTGCCTCTGTAACTGCACAAACAACACCGTGATGGACAACGTGTCAGCGTAATTGGGTTACCCCCTCCCCCCTTGGACCATGTAGTCATTTAGAACAGGGGGGCTCAGGTGTCTCGCTCCCTGGCGCCTCCCCTCTCTTCATTCCTGTAATTGAATTTCGTCTTCCTTTCCCAAGTAGCTCCTTGCCTGTTTGGCGACGGGGCCTTGACTAATTTGGGATGCGATTTAATTTGAGGGAGAGGTGAGGCAGAGAGTGAGCCGATAGCAGCTCTGCCTCTGCCATTATCAACACAGCACAGGTAAACCAGAGAAGGAGGCATTGTTGGCTTTCAGGGAAATGAAAGGGTTCCTCAGCTGTCAGGTAGACCTTGCTTTATTATTGATCTTGACACGTTTACACCACAGATATTACACCACATTTTTGTGTGAAAACTCTCTGAATACTACAGACACTGGTTGTGCCCGGTCATTTACTATTTATTCCATTCTAGATTTTGCGCAACAAAAATAAGTGCGCAATTTGTTAAGTAAGGGTAGTCCCGCAGGTTAGGGCTTATGTATCAGACAGATACAGTTTGTATCAGTCACATTAACGTAATGTGTACATAGGTGCTTTTAAAGTGTTATAAGAATACATATTTACGCCAAGTTCTGTCTTGCACTGGTCAATTTGAACCATGTGGGATGATTTTGTTTTGTAGTCTCTGTGGAGCCTCAGGCGGAGCTCTTCACCCTCTATCCTGGGGACCCTCTGGATCTGAGTTGCACTGCCAAAGATTCCCTTCAAGCTGTCAACTGGACCAAAGACCATGTGGCTGTGGTGGATGGAGAACACACACATATCCGTAATGGCCGGCTGGAGATTGACACCGTGGAGCTGACAGACTCCGGTCTGTACACGTGCACCACCTTCGGCAACCACAGCGTCTACTACAACGTGACAGGTAACGTCATCGGAAAACACAAACAGATCAGAGCCTTCAGTCTGTTTTTGTTATTCTTAATTTCCAAGTATATAGTCATAACCTTTATCCATAATAACAATTGAAGGCAGGGGTATTATAATCAATGTTGTGTGTGTGGGCATGTGCTATGTTTTCAAATCTGAAGATTACAGGGAAAGGTCAAAGTTTCAGCCCAGTGCTAATGCATGTGGAATAGAGGGATGGTGTCCATTAGGAGAAACATAAGGCAAATTTGACAATCAGAGGTAGACATTGTATTAGACATGTGGATGACCATTCTTGGAGATTTGTATAAAATCTTTAAGATAAAAAGTTCTACCATCAAAAATGACAGGGGTGAAGCATTGTTCTTGTGTGTCTGTCTAGCTTTCACCTGAAATGGACAGCAACACCGCCCTGTATAACATGAATCTATCAGTTAACATGCACTTTGAAATTTGATTATACCATCTATACTTGGAGAATGGGGGGGGTCGTATAGATGGAAAACTTGATAATTAACTGCCTCTGTCCATGTTTTTCATTAGTTGATACCCTGGCTTCCTCTGAGGATGATGATGAGGATGACGAGTCTTCATCTGAAGAAGCGAAACTGTTGGGCAGTCAAAAACTGTTGCGTAAGTGTTGTGATCTTCTTGCTGGTATAGCTGCACCAAACGGTCATTACTTGGCTATTGGTCATAGGGTGACGAGTCATCGTCATAAAAGTCACTGATTTGAGAGCTTTAGGATTCAATTAAAGGCCTCTGGTGTGGGTCAGACGTGGGGGGATAACTCCACACTGAATCAGAAGGCCCTGCTTTGCTGACGGCTCTCCCATGAGGAATGTCCCTGTGGTGACTAAGCTGTGGTTAACCTTACATGTCTCCCAATTAGCACTTCTGAGTCATTTTATCACGCAGGCATCATCATTTGGCTGCTACTGTCTTCTCTGCCCACAACAACTCCAGCAGCTGACAATCACGGCAGCATGCTGACCTCTGACCTCTGACTTCCACTCTTATTTTCTTTCCCCTTAGATTTACTTTATTAAATGAAGGGGAATTGTTTTGTACATGAAGGACCTTTTAAATAAGGTCATTGATAACCCAACCCTGCCAAACCTTTATCCATATTGATTTTGGCTGAACATATGCAATATGATCTTAAACAGGGGTGGGGAACCTCCAACCGTTTGATCCGGCCCGCGAGACAAACCGGGGTCGGGAACCTATGGCTCACGGGCCAATAATGGCTCTTTCGATGACGGCATGTGGCTCGCTTCTGAGCTGACATTGTTTAACACGATTAACAAGTCATAAATAATAATACTGTGATTACAATTCCCCCATCAGAGCGGGTGATCGCAGCGTAAATTGTGAAGCGTCATTTCATAAATGGTCTTACTTTGTTTTGCTTCGTAGCAATGGCCCCACAATGGGCTCATCCAGAAAAAATGGAGAAAAAGCTTCACGCCGTCCCAGCCAGTAAGACAGTGAAGTTTCGATGCCAGGCCAGTGGCAACCCAACCCCGACTCTGAAATGGTACAAGAACGGCAAAGAGTTCAAGAGGGACCATCGCATCGGAGGCTTCAAGGTAAGAAGAACAAAACAACAAATTCACATCTCTCATTATTCTTGGGTACAATAAATAATCTACGCCCATATTATCATTCAGCATGAGTGTAAATGTGTTAGTGATCTCATCTTTAGATCACTTCCCCCCTACCCTTAGAGGGCGGGGGGCGGCTCTCAGCAGAGGCACGTTTACGTCCAACCTCACAAACAAAGAAAAAACACTATGCCACCACACAGGGCTGTGGGTTATTTTTCGTATTGTCAACATCTCCACGGCTCCACTCAGGCTGTATTCACACGAGATGCTTGCTGCTGATAAACTGAGCTTCCAACAGTTGATAAGAGCGCTAATTCCAGTCTGCAGCTCTTAGCCAGGTTTACTTTAGGGGAAGTGAGACAGGGTAAACAATTCACGCTGAAGGGTGTGGACCTGAGTTTGCGTGTATCAGCTTCCCCTCATCTCAGCACCCAGGGACACGAGTAGTTGTCTTTAAGTTATGTTTAGAACTTAGGTGCTTGAATTATTGCAGACTCAAATTAGATGGGTGTGGACCAAGACCTCACCTGAGTCTTTGTCATGACCGAGAAATAAATTATATCAAAGCGCACCTAATGCTCGGGTGACAAGTAGAAATCTTGCTTCTTGTGCTTTAAGTTTATACGGAGTACTTTGTGTGTGTGTATCCAGACTTCGCCTCACAGGTGTGAGCTGCACGTAGATGCCCCCCTCCCCTCCTTCCCCTGCATCTGCTCTTCCCATTAAGGTGTCAGCTAGTCCAGCCTTGTCCTGCGCTCCCCTATCCCATCTCCCTCCCCAGCTGGGACACATTTAGGAGTTTCCTCTCACCCCCCCCTACACACACACACACACACACACACACACACAATTCCACACACACACACACACACACAATTCCACACCACACCACCCCGCCCTAGCCAGTTAGCACACTTAACCATATGGCTGCTGGTTCCTCAGTCAAGGTGCAAAGGTCTGCATTGCCGACTCGGGACGTCTCTCATCCCTCCCACACTCTGTTTTTACGACCCAGGCCTCTTATTGTTCATATCGTCTGCATAGAGACGTGCAGGAGGGAGCAAATAATGTACACCATATGTATGAAGCCATGCACAAAACATCTGGCAAGTGGCAGCTGAACTCCCTCATCATGTTTGAGCTAAATGAGGGAAACCGTATGGCTCAGCCTGTGTATGCGCATGTTTGATGTTGCGATTGCCTTAGAGGTTTGCCGGTTTAATCACACACTGCCGGTCTTGGCAGATTTATGGAAGAAAAATTATAACATGTCGCAGAAAAAAAAGAGCCAGACTTCCACGGCGGCATCGGTTGGCGCTAATGAGACGGGCTGGGGTGGAAACATAGACCCCCTTTTCCTGTGGTATGTGCTGGGTAGGACAAATACCACAGAGCAGCACAAGTTTCTAATGATATACATTTAGAGATGGTTATCAACGGAGAAGATGAGATGAAGGACTTATTTTAGGAGAAGGAACTATTTTAAACCCAAATAGAGCATATCGTTTAAATATGAGCAGCTGTCAGCCCCTTTGTCTGCACTATACTAATTATACCAACTGCTTTACCTGACTCCTCCTAATGTTTAGGTCCGTGACCATGTCTGGACCATCATCATGGAATCTGTAGTGCCCTCTGACAAGGGGAACTATACCTGTGTGGTGGAGAACCAGTACGGCAGCATCAATCACACCTACCAGCTGGACGTCGTTGGTAAGTGTTTCCTCTTGCTGGTGTGAGTCGTTCTTTGGCGGACAATACTGATCCCGTCAGATATTCATGAGGTTGAGCAATTTCACTAATGTGTCACACCACTAGATCTGATTTACTGATCAAAAGTAATCCTCACCCCAAAGCCACAAGGACGTGGCCCGGTAGCAGCGCTTTGGGCTAAACTGGGACCGGCTTTGTCCCCCATTTCGTAAATTAGACTTGTTTTCTCGGGACCTGAGTGATGGAGCCACGCGTATGTAGAGGAGAGAACTGATTACGCCTGACGTGATGTCCTGACGGGCTCCATCACCAGTTGCTATAAATCAGACCAGCACACTGTCCGTCACTGTTGTCCCCTCGGCTTAGCGTGACCTTCTTGGATCCAATTTGGTATTGAGAAGCAAGATCTTCTTTGTGAGGGAAAAGTATTTGTCGGGTCCATGCTAAGAATCACCCCCCTCCCCCTCCCTCGAGTGTTATCAGTCATCAAAACGGAGCACAAAGAATGTTTCATCTTGCAGTAAAGTTTTAGAGCAGACTGTTAAATTGCAGACCCATCTATTTTTGTTGATAATTACGCAGGCGGCACATAGATGGGAAACGTCATTTAAACTCTCCGGATGATAAATTGCTGTTTGTAACGTGTGAAATTGCACACTATCAGAGCGGAATACACCGGTGACCTTATCTGCAATCGGCTGTGGCCATTTCCAGTAAGAAAGCCTTAACATGCTGGTGTTTTATTTGGCTTGCGTTGGAAAATCAGTCAGGCATGTGTGCTTTTGGTTTATCGCAGTTGTGTTTGTCTTGGATATGGCATGTTTGCCTCATTGTTAAGACAACTTCCAGACTAAGGTTAGGTGTGTGGTTGTGTGTGTGTCTTTTCAGAGCGCTCCCCTCACAGGCCTATCCTGCAGGCCGGTCTGCCCGCCAATCGCACAGCAGTGGTTGGCAGCGACGTGGAGTTTGAGTGCAAGGTGTTCAGTGACCCTCAGCCTCACATCCAGTGGCTGAAACACATCGAGGTCAACGGGAGTCGCGTCGGCCCCGATGGCTTGCCATTCGTCCGTGTGCTCAAGGTAGGAGCTTCCCCTGACCACTCCCGCCCCAAGAAGCCCCACTCAGCTGGCATTTAAGAAGAATGTTGAATTATTTGATAATGATTAACGAGTACACGCAAATGAAATATTCTTCAGTTTAGCTTTTGAGTGTATTGGTGATTTATTTCTATATTGTTTATGTAAAATTCCCAGCATACTGTCTTTTTATTGCATTGATTTATTTATCTGAAAGAACCAATCCAAGATGCGGCTCTCCATTAGCCTTGATCTCCAGAGAAAAGTGCAGACCCTGAATTTATTATCATTTGAAGGCTGTCTCTGTTGCTTTTTGTCTGTGCTGCACATGACCTGTCTTTATTTCCAGCATTCTGGGGTCAATAGCTCGGACACTCAGGTGCTGACCCTCTACAATGTGACTGAGGAGGAGAGCGGGGAATATATATGTAAAGTGTCCAATTATATAGGCGAGGCCAATCAGTCGGCCTGGCTGATTGTCAACAGATATGAGCCCACAGGTAACCACCACCGCCACGCAGCAGCAGCACGGGACACCACAGAAGGACCACCTGGGAATCTAGGGCTGCATATCTAGAGACAACCTCAGCTGTTTCTCTCCTCCCTCCGTCTCTCCCTCCCTCCCTCTCTCCTGCCTCAGTGTCTCCTGACTGTAAATGACGCTATGGAAAATTCCCAGCAGAACAGTTGAAAGTGTTTAGTCTCAGGTTTATGTTGGACCCGCTCGCACTCCTGCCCCATGCCTGTGCTGTGCCCTCCTAATAAGGGCCTCTCTTGCCATCTTATTCCATTACTCTCGCTCCCTTGCCCTTCAAAGTCCTTCTCTCTCTCTGTCTTTCAGTCTCTCTGCCCCCCTCTCTTTTCTGTGTGTCTCTCTCTCTCTTCTCTGTCTGTCTCTCTCTCTTCTGTGTCTGTCTCTCTCTCAGCTGCCCCCCCCCCCCCCACCCCCTTTAAATTTATAGAACTGTGTGTGTGTGTGAAGCCTTAAAGGTGCGACTGTGCCCTGTTCTGCTGCGGAGGTTTCCATGTTATCCATCTCTTGCATGTAGAGATGAGACTGAGGTATTGGATGTGGTGATGGGACGGCCCAATGTTGGGTCGGACAGTGCAGATGCTACCTAACCAGCTCCTCCACTAACAGAGACCGGAAGGCTCTCCCTGACAGAGCCCTCTGCTGGGGCTCGGGTGATACCTTTTGGGCAGATGGTGTCGGATTGAAGAGGAGAACGCTCCTCCATCCTCTTCCTCTTTCAGAGTCCTTTTACTCATGGTTCCTTTTTCCTCTTGGGCCTCTTGTTGGGTCTGCTTCCTTTGTTATTTTCTAGACCGCTGGCCTTAACACCACGGACAAGGAAATGGAAGTCCTCCAACTGAGAAATGTGTCTTATGATGACGCTGGGGAGTATACCTGCTTGGCTGGCAATTCTATCGGGTTCTCTCATCACTCTGCATGGTTGACCGTTTTTGAAGGTATCAGTGGTTCTGTCTCTCTCCTGAATTTCTTTCCTCTTCTCTTTTTTTCCTCCTCAAGCCTGGCTGTCCATTATCCACATTTGTCAGAATGGGGTCTTTTGTGACTCTAGTTCTGTTGAGAAATGTGAGAGGAAGCCGTGGCAGAGCACTACTAAACCTCTCTCTGTCTTCAACATGGCTCCTGCTCCATCGAAACACTTGTGATGGAAGAGTATGGGTCATGTTCTGCTCTGTATAAGTGAAATCACAGAATGCCAAATGGCCCTGAGCCCCCCTGCGTCGCCTGCCATAATACTGAAATTTACAAAGAAAACAGACATCACTTTTTAACCACAGTCCACATAGAAGTAGACTAAATGGCCTCATTCATAAAAGGGTCGTTTGGCAGCTCTGATCGGATTTCACTTTGAACTGTCTCTCCAATTCTACTCTTTAATTGGTGTTTACGTTTGATTTGGTGTAATGCAGATTTTCTCCGACAAGCTCTACAAATGACATGTATCACTTATGTCATTTCCTGCTGTGAACACAGCTCCTGGCTTTGATAATTGGCCCACTGCAGTGTCTCATTCCTGAGGGTTTGAATGGGCATTTGTCCAATTATCAAGCTGCTTGTCAGTCAGCTTTTCACACAAGCACAGCTCACTTGTGTTGCCGGTGTTGGTTAGGGGTGTAACGGTACACTTCAGTCGGTATCACACCTCTGGTTTGGGATGTGTTCTCAATGGTCACATAGTTGGCAAGGGAATTATTCACTTATAGATGTCTCAAGTAAGGTCCTAAAGGAGGTGTATGTTATGTCATTAGACCTCAGTATGCTTAATGTGGGGTTTGACAGCCCAAAGTAGATTTCTTTTCGTTTTCTTCCTTCTCACAATAGGAGAGGAAAGTGAGAAAGCGTGTGTCATATTATCCTGTTTATATGATTAGTCGCATCTAGATTACAAAGTTGTGCCGTCTTATTTTTATCTTATTTTCTGGCATAGTTGCACACCACGATGTGCTGCCTAGTTTCTTTTGACGCATACTGAGGCGATAACACCTTTCAGTGGTAAGAAACTTTTGCAAGTGGAGGCGGCTTTGAGTTCATGAAGATGCTTTACAGGTAATTAAAAACTATAAAATATTTCAGTTCAAATGGACCAGAAATTCAGAGTTGTCATAGAGAAACTGAGAAGCATCTGCTACTAGACAGGTAAGGCTGCTTTGCTTTAATAAAGAATTAAATAAAAACAAAAGCAGCTCACCTGGCAGTTCTATGCATTAGAGAGACGGTGCTCTAAGTGTAACAGCATTAAAACAGATCAAGAGTACTCGATTTTAGGCCTCAGGGAAGTCTGAAGAAGAAATGCACTTGGTCTGGTCTCATCATGTAGATCTAGTGCCACATCTCAAACCAACGTGTACGCCAAATTGTCACTCACATGAACTGCTCTGTTACACCCCTATGAATAAATGTTGGTGTTTTTATTGAATGGGAGGAAAAAAACATGATCTGAAGCATTTGTTGGCACATATATGTTTATGTAAATAACCCCCAAAATTTATGGTTTGCTGTTTTTTGTGACCCGTCATTGTTTATGAACACCAGCACCAACACGCAACTCTTTTGAAAATGCATCACAAATGCAGACAAAGGCGTATCAAGCTGCCATTTTAGTCATTAATTCAAAGCCTTATACTCGTGGCAAGCAGCTCCACTGTTGAATGAAGGTTTATTAAAGTACAATTAATGTGCAGTGTTCTCACATGCTGTCTGTGAGCTTTTGATGTTGTGTGTACAAAAAAACCAGAGCCTTTGCACACTTCTAAATGTTTAAACATCCATTAACAAAATCATTTATGTTACTGGTTTATGTTACTGGTCTAAAACGTCGCGTCAGCACAGCAGCCAAACACCATTAGCTTTTGTAAGACAGATTTTTGGGATCGTTTGGGTTTGTCCCAAATATTTCTCTGTGGGTCTTGGAAGCGCATGTACAGCTCTGCTGCTGTGTGATCCAAGGGACTATGACCACTTCTCCGATTGACAAAGAATGTAGAGTGAAACCCTACACTTCAAAGAAGTGATTATTGTCTCACAATAGGAGTTTGTGCTTAGGCCTCCTGTCCCATGTGTGTCTGTGTCGAAGGTCCTGGTTTTTTTAAGACACGACAGCTACGTGTGTGTGTGTGTGTGTGTGTGTGTGTGTGTGTGTGTGTGTGTGTGTGTGTGTGTGTGTGTGTGTGTGTGTGTGTGTGTGTGTGTGTGTGTGTGTGTGTGTGTGTGTGTGTGTGTGTGTGTGTGTGTGTGTGTGTGTGTGTGTGTGTGTGTGTGTGTGTGTGTGTGTGTGTGTGTGTGTGTGTGTGTGTGTGTGTGTGTGTGTGTGCGCTACTGTATGTGATAGTATGATAGGATTCCATTCATGGCAGCTGACCTCCTCATCCCACCCCTGTCACCCTGCGCTCCCCCCTCCAGCTGTCCCACACTATCCTCCAGCCAACCACACCTACCTGGAAGTGGTCATCTACTGTGCAGGCTTCTTTATTATCGCCTTCATGGTGGCCACCGCCATCATCATCAAGATGCGGACCTCCTCCAAGAAGACCGACTTCAACAGTCAGCTGGCTGTGCACAAGCTGGCTAAAAGCATTCCTCTGCGCAGACAGGTAACAGAAAGTAGATAGGGGGTTTGGAACATTTTACTTCATCTTCTCACATCTATCACAATCACATTTGCCCTCATTTTATAAATTCATATTTATAAAAGTGGATTTTAGCTCGGTTTGCAAAATCAATGCATTTTCACCAAGTTAATGTAAATACTGTAACAAATTGAAACCGTTCATGGAGCTTTCAGGTTTCATGCAGATCCTTGAGGTTGTTTTGTTCATCAGGTAGGTATGAGCTGCTCACGGCTCACCAGACTGACTTTGGTATTTGTTTTGCATTAAAAATTCTTAAGAACTTTGGCATTCCTCTTGCTTCTCTTTGTGAGCGATGATGGTAGTGTGTGTGTTCCACTATGAGGAAGTAATGTCGGTGTTCTTTACCTCAGGTGTCTGTGGACTCCAGCTCCTCCATCCACTCCGGGGTGATGCTGGTCCGTCCCTCTCGCCTCTCCTCCAGCGGCTCTCCAATGCTGTCGGGGGTGTCCGAGTATGAGCTGCCCCAGGATCCCCGCTGGGAGCTTCTCAGAGACAGGTGTGTGTGTGAAACTGGACATAAATCTCAGTGTGAACCAAAAAGCTGCTTTGAGCGTTATTGTAATTCTCCTTTCTCCTCTTCCTCTCAGACTCGTTCTTGGGAAGCCTCTGGGTGAAGGCTGCTTTGGTCAGGTGGTGATGGGTGAAGCACTCGGCCTTGACAAAGAGAAGCCAAATCGTGTGACTAAGGTTGCTGTCAAAATGCTGAAATGTAAGTTTGCTGTTGTTTGAAAGGTGATAGAGCCTGACCCATACTGATTTTTGAAGACTTGTCGCATAACTGTCAGTACAGAATCCATTTTACAGATATGACAGCAACAGAGAACAATACACTATAAACAGTAAACTTCATTCAATTTTAAATGATCAAATATAAAAGCAAGCACAACAAGATTTCTGTAAAACACAACAAATATACATACATTTTAAAAACACACTTTTACACATCTGCGAACACATAGTGAATACTGAAAAAGCTGTAATGGGAAGATATCAGCCAATAATATTGTACTATCAATACATTGATTGTGTTCTGCTACTGAATCTGGAAGTGACAAGAGGATTTGGTGAAATATGAAGCAGATCTACCAAGACGAAACCTCTTTAAACTGTAGTGAAACCTTTGACATAAGCTCTCGCACCAAAACTGAGTAGCGGATATGAAGCAACGTCTGCCTCTGGCTCCCAGCCACAGTGCAAACGCAGAGCAGAGTAAAAAAAAAAAATTGAGAACCCTTGACATTGGACATACAACAGTGTTTATTAAACTGCACAGCGTTAAGAGGCATTTATTACCTGGTGATTTTTAAGTGTCTTTCCCCAGGGCGCTTTTACTTTGACCATGCTCAACCCAACTAAACACTTGTGTCTGTGAAAGCGATCATGCCGGTTTATTAGTCTGGTCGGGGTGATTACTGTCGGGCCTTTTTTGGGCCTTTTACGCCAGCAGAACCCTGACTCACTATCCTAATATGGTTTATCCCCCTTCCCCTCCAGCTGATGCCACAGAGAAAGACCTGTCAGACCTGATCTCAGAGATGGAGATGATGAAGATCATTGGGAAGCACAAGAACATCATTAATCTGCTGGGAGCCTGCACACAGGAGGGTAAGACAGACAGACGGACGGACGAGTGGCCACTACTGACCTGTTGTGTACACACAGACACACAGAATGTCTCAGGACCTGTTGTTCCTCAGACGCACTGAGAGATGTGTAGGGCAGCATGAATAAATGACCCTGACACAAGCTTCCGAGCTCACAGTTTGAGTCGACCACAGCTGTTGCCAGCGTTGCCATAGTTCTGAAATCATCCTTGACAAAACTTGGCGCTGATCATCTGTGTTGTGTAGAGAAATACTGACCGCTAATGACCTTTCACTCGCGTTTTCTCTGTACAAGAAACATCAGGAGCTCTTTGTTGCTCCACCTCTTTGATTGTTGTGGAGTGGTTATTGTTTTTAGCTAGGGTTTCATTTATTTAAATTGCATTACTACTTGTAATTTACATGACTCAACTGAGCATGAAGATGTTCTTTAGTGTCATTAAAGGTATCCACGCAAGAGCATCTTACAAATCGATCATTTTGAATGTTAAATCCTTATGTTTCTCCTGTGTGCAGGTCCACTATATGTGATTGTGGAATACGCTTCCAAGGGAAACCTGCGGGAGTACTTACGAGCTCGGCGTCCACCAGGAATGGAGTACTGCTACAACCCTGACCAGGTCCCCGTGGAGAACATGTCCATTAAAGACTTGGTCTCCTGTGCTTACCAAGTGGCTCGTGGCATGGAGTACCTGGCTTCCAAGAAGGTGACGCAACCTTTGAGCATTTAAGTTGGTAGTTCAGACGCTGAATAACTCTTCATGCTGTATATCGGTCTTATTGGTGCACATGGTTCAGCTTGTAACGATGCTTTCATGTGTCCAGTGCATCCACAGAGATCTCGCTGCGCGCAACGTTTTGGTAACGGAGGATAGCGTGATGAAGATCGCCGACTTTGGCCTGGCCAGAGATATCCACCACATTGACTACTATAAGAAGACCACCAATGTAAGGATGACTATCATTTATCTAACTTTGTTTACATTACTGACCACTGTGTGATTATGCTGGCTGTAACACACACACAAACACACCTTTCCCACAGGGTCGTTTACCAGTCAAGTGGATGGCTCCAGAGGCTCTGTTTGACCGGATATACACACACCAAAGTGATGTGTGAGTATTGCTCGTCACGGGTTTAGCGGAATGTGAGGGGGGGGAAAACATTTAGTCGCGCAGATAAACAAACTGCTCTGTGTCTGCAGCTGGTCCTTCGGGGTGCTACTGTGGGAGATCTTCACCCTGGGAGGCTCTCCGTACCCAGGTGTCCCAGTGGAGGAGCTATTCAAGCTGCTGAAGGAGGGTCACCGCATGGACAAACCCTCCACATGCACTCACGAGCTGTAAGGGAACACAACACACGGAAAACTGTGTCAAGTCCAGCAGGATCTTGAAGCTTAGCTGTACAGTATAATCTCGACTGCTTGATGAGAGTGTCTTCCTCCCTGCAGGTATATGATGATGAGGGACTGCTGGCATGCTGTGCCTTCTCATAGGCCCACATTCAAACAACTGGTGGAGGATCTAGACCGCTGCCTGGCCATGACAGCCAACCAGGTCAGTCCTGCCTCGCTCGCCATGGAGGGAAGCAGAAACTTTCTGCTCCTCTCGCTGTCGTGTCTATATTTTTTAGATCTAGAGATTAATTCTTTCTCTTTATTTTGTGGATGTCTGATGTCTCATTCTTTGTCCGTCTGTGCATACAGGAGTACTTGGAGCTGTCTGTGCCTCTGGACCAATACTCCCCCAGCTACCCAGACACCCGCAGCTCTACCTGTTCCTCAGGCGAGGACTCAGTGTTCTCCCACGACGCAGGGGCTGAGGAGCCCTGCCTGCCAAAGTTCCCTCCACACTCCAACGGGGCAGCCATTAAGAAACGCTGATACCTCATCTCCACTCAGACAAACATTGACATTTCCTCTTCCCGTCCTCCGCTCCCTGCCTCATGGGGTCGGACTCTTCCCCACGTTCCCAGAGATGAAGCTAAAACACTGGTGCTCAGTGAGTTAAAGGGGCTTGGAGGCACCTGGTAGGACTTGGAGGGGGTCACGTGGACAGAGGAGAGCAGCCCTTTCCTGGTCTCCCTGGCGACGATGTTTTTGGGGCACTTTGTATTACCAGGAGTTGGAGATTGTCACGGTGTCAGAAAAGAACAAATCCTCACTCTTCTTCTTCTTCTCCACTTTGGGCATTTCGTAGAACGGAAGAATCGGAACAAACTGACCTCTTCCATCAGTTTTCCGTTGTTTTTTCCATCACTTGTGACGGACAGCATCGTGCGTTTCAGACCAAATCCAGACGAAACATTTCCAAGGGACACACACTTTCCTTGTACATGTCAGCGCAGTGGTCCACTGCATCATTCGTTATGTTGTAAATACAGTTAGAAAATTATAAATATGAATATATATTTACACTGTACTCTTATTTTTATTACCATAATTGATTTATTTTCTTTTGTACGAGGATGTTTTTTTTGTTGTTGGATCCATTTTTAAATCTAGTCTGTAGAGGGGCAGTTTTTACAGGAGAATATCTTAAAGATTGCTGAGGAGATCATGGCCAGTTTTTAGCTATATACATTTTCTTTCAGCTTTGCTTCCCCCTTAAATCTGCTGCGTAATCATCGACAGAAAAAATATATATAACTCCTTTTTTTTTTTTTTTTTTACTTCAGGTGCAACTGCTATTCACGACACAACCTGCAATTTGAACTGTCCAGCTTTCAGAGTTCCTACCACAATGTATGAGTGTGTGTACGTGTGTTTGTGAGTGATAGACACAGTGGGGTGTGTGTGGAAAAATGTACTTCATTTATCTTCTTTTCAGTCAAGATTGTTTGTTTACTTCAAGCATGGTCACCGCTTTAGCGATTCCCGGTTGTAAGCCATGTTTGTTAAACTCTGTCTTCAGTCGTCGCACCGCCTTCCATGTGCTCAACTGATCTTCTGCTGTAAAATGTTTTAACAGGAGTTGCGTTTGCTGCCGTGTAACTTCCAACAAAGGGTTACAGAACACGTATGTCATCAGAAAAAAAAAGGATTACATAAAATAAAATGCTATGGAAAAACAAACCACTCCAGCTTTTGAGCTCAACTTAATAAACAGAGCTATAAATATCACCATTTTCTTGTTTGTGATATAAATAATGTTTACAGGGACTCACCGATGGCCACTTCAATCTCCACCCATTTAGTGCAGGTTGCTGGGGGCTGATTGAATATGATAATGCGCTGCTGACATCAGGGGAAAACGCTGGCCGCCGCAGAGGGCCGCAGCCGGCAGTAAAGGTGTAATTTATGGTTGCTAGAATGGCAAAATGGCTCGGCAAGTGCTGGTGTTGCACTTCCATCCATCAGCCGCGCCAACCTTGATGCCCGTGTCTGCCTCTGGCTTCCTGCCATTGGCTGATGCATCACCTGGATCGCAGTCTCCATGCAACAGGCTAAAATCAGCCACACGGTGACAAAGTCGCGACCCCTTTTCAAAATCAGCCTGGGTCACCAGAGGAGGAGGTGGATGGAGTTGGAACAGAGCGAAGAGAGGGAATCGATCACTTTTATTTTTATGTTATACTATTAGAGTGTAATCTTATGGCGAAACCAATATCCTGTTTCCTGTTGGTGGCACCTGTCCCATGCCTCTCCAGCTTACAAGATTGTTTCTGTCCTCGTCTCTTTGTTTCCACCTCCACAGTGCAACACACACTTATGTCTTTTAATGTTTTTGCAGAAATATCATCCACCCCTGGAAACAGGCTGTAATAAAAGCAGCGTCTGTGTGCTGTGGCTGAGGTGATGATGAAGAGCTCTAAACAGGAATAGGATCACATAGAAATCCCACTTTATAACCGGCTAATGGTACACAGTGAGGAGGTGAGGCACCATTTAGGTGGAGGAGATTATCTCTCTACTCACTGACAGATGGCACAGAAAGAGTTTGATAGAGCAAAGGTTATCAGTGAACATCCAATATAGCAACAGTGACAGAATTGGTGCTCTAACAGCCACAGGTGTGATTTATGTACCTAAATCTCCAAGTGCCCCTTTGTATTGCAGCTAGCACTGAAGGAGGTGTTGTGTATGTTTATCTTCAGCGTCTTATCTCTCTGCAGAGACTTAGAGTAGAAGTTGCTCCTATATCTCTGTTTTTGCCTCCTCCGAGAAATTGTGGAATCTAAATTGATTTGGGAATACCCGAATTCCTGCCATGCAAGCCTTGCCCAAGTGTATTTGTATATCAAAGCAGTAGCAGCAGCCAGGCTGGATTCTGCTCAGGCTTAATGTACAGTTTTGATTTACAACCTTAAACGATCATATTAACAGCTGTTTATTTGTAGACATTTAAATGTTAGTATAAATCAGTCAGTACACAGGATGCTGGGCAGAAACGATAATCGGCTTCAGTTCAAAGCAAAACGTGAATTATATATACCTATGAGTAAATTAAATTACAACATTGCATTCTAGTTTTGTATCATGTCACCATTTGCTTTCATTCATCTTTGATTCTGCAGATCGTGTAAATGTCAAAGGAAGTAATCGATCGCTCACTTTCAAGCCACACTGTAACTTGTAGGCTGAAAAACCTCAATGGGAATAGAAAAGAATCCACAAATTTTGTGACTGTCTGTGAAAAACCTTCCCCCAAAAAACATCCACCATTTACCACTAGGGGGTGCACTTCCTCAGCTGCCAGTCATCTTCATGGTCGCAGGTGGGAGGAGCCTGTTTAGGACAGAGGGGGGTGCAGGAGGCCAGTGTGTGTGGGGGGGAGGGGGGGAGGGGGGAGTAGCAACTTCAGTCAGAAGGTTTCAGATTTAAGGTTGCTTGCTAAAAGTCGGAAAATGACAGATTTGTGAAATTTTCGGTTGATCCATAATGGAGGCTGTTGATGAATTGCTTTCCGTTGTTGTTTACCAGGGATGCTTTGATTTATTGGGCTTTGGGATTCTCATTCCCAGATCTGCCGAGCCTGAGCCCGTCTGTAAATCTTCACGCTTTGTGGCCTGCCAGTGATGACAGATGACCTGCCCTTCAACTGGCTGCCAGCCGGGCGCAGGAGGAGGCACGCACTCAATCACACAGCGTCACTCAGCCTCGGTTAGGTGAGCAAGCGGGTCTCACTGAGGGTGGTGATGCTGATGCTGATGACGGTGTGTGTGTGTGTGTGTTTGTGTGTGTGCGTGTATGTGTTTGTGTGGCTGTCCTCCTAATTGGATCCTCCAAGAAACAGGACTGTGACATCAGCCTGTGAGTGTGAGTCCTCCCAAATGAATTGATTATTTATGGGAAAGAGGGAGGAGAGTTAGTAGGGACGTGGGATAGAGAGAGAGGAAGATGGCAGTGCAACAGCGGAACTCATGAATATCATTCTGGCTGACATCCATCTGCAAGGTGAAGGAGACTTGAGGAAGGAAAGTGTTCAGACGTGAAGTATGTGTGTGTAACCACTGCAGACTGGATCATATCCTCCATCATACCACAGCTGATTTCATAACGGAGGAGGAATTTTCTGTTGTTTGCTCATTGTGACAGATTCTCCACCCTTGTTACCAATAGTTACACTGTTTTGCATCTAGCTGTGGTCACTGTGGCTTTGGGTGTCGCTCCATCCTGGTGACATATTTTACAGCGGATGAAAATAAGCAATTCTTTAATGATGTAAACACCAGAGCGCGACGGTGTCAGTGAGTCTCCCTGCCTGCCCTCTGGGACAAACGTGATAGACAGGGTGAGGCCGGGGTCGAGACCCGTCAGTCACTGTCTACGGCCCCTTTGCTCTTGTTCATTCCATGAAAAAAACATTGTAAAGTTAGCATGACTATTCTGAACAAATCTTGTTTTTTTCAGAATAGTTATGCCCACTTTACAAAAAACAAGATTATTTACTGGAATATTGCGACATTTAAACCTTTTCGGACAAGGACGACAGGGTGAATCATTTACTCTTTGATCTATGAAATCTCAGCCGTTCCATCTATCGCTGTATTGCATATTAGAAATGTGACCTGATTTAGCAATTGCACTTTGGCATATTCACAAAAACACACAAAATAAAAATCCAGTTAAATTACTGAGACAGAATTTCAGTGAATGCAGTTATTGCACATTGTGGTTCACATTGTGTTTCCTATTTATAGAAGGTATCATCCACATCTCTCTGATCTTTACCTCTGATATTATATGGAGAATTGAAATGGGTGTCATACAGGTGTGTAACAGACAAGAGTGAACATGGAAACTGAAAGTGACATATTTAGATCGGCACATTTCCAGACAGCAAAAGACGCACACTGTAATTTGAAGAAAGAGTATTTATGGAGTCTGGGAGCCCGGGTGTGGTCAGGTAAACGAGATGGGTGAGGGTGTTTTTCTGCTCGGCTAGAATTAGAGCTAGAAGCTGAGGGGGGGTGGGCGCGGTGGGGGAGGGGGTGCAGTGGGGTGACTGTGTGTCTGCTCGGCTAAAGGTGTGTGCTGGCGTCCACACAAAAACGGACGCCTACAGGCAGGGCCCCGCCTCTTTCCCACCAGATCGACTTTCTTCAGTGGAGGAATGAGACACAGACACCTCCTCCAGGCTGAGACATATAATCTGGGCCTGTCAGGGCCTTTATCAAACAGGATCAACTGGTGTGCCAAGCCTTTCTCCGCAGTCCCCACAGGCAGGAGGATACCTGCACACGCATTCCTTCGACGCATCCCTGTCCCAAGAGGCGTATCGCCTGTCTTTTATGGCAGCTCGGCTCAAGGGTGGGGGAGGGTGTGGGTTGGGGTACAGTAGCTCCACTGCATTGTTCCGATTGAAAACCAAGATAGCGACGTGGTCTTGGGTTCGGGAGGATTTCCCTGATCCCTCGAGTGTGGAAACGCAGCAGTGAGCCCAGCCTCTTCTTTCTCCCTCCACCACCTGTCAGTGATGATTAATAAAAAGATACAACGTCTCGATCGTGGCAGATTAGAGTCTCGTAGCCCTCTGAGGATTCTGCAGCACATCCTGAGGGAACCTACCTGGGTTCAGTTGTTTGGGTTCCCTCTCAGCTTTAAGGGCCCAACCAGTGACCAGATAAAAGAGGGCATGAATCAAAGCCCTCCTCATTGTCCTCAGGACTCTAATCATATCACTTCACCCTCAGCCGTATGTCTTTGTACTCATCTTAATTGAATTGAGCCCGGGATGAGATTGGCTGACATATCTTCCAGGGACGGAGCCAAAGCCAAGGAAGGAGAAAGAGAGACAATTTGGGGCACTGGTTTAGTTCATTTGTTAAAGACAAAAACAAAAGAAAACACTTCATGAACCGTGAAGCAACATTCGGGCCCTGTGAGCTGACGGCCTCTATCTTTACTGTCTACAATGATGTAATGGCGACTTTATTAGTATTTGAGATGTTAAAATGACCTGTGCAAGGCAGACTTGTCAAATGTGACAGATTTGTGCTTCTGGGAGGCCTTGTTGTGACAAACACTTAGCTTATTGGATTTCTGTGTCGCATGGCTGAATGCGTGAGCTGCTCCTGACTCACTGAGGGGAACAGAGCCACTATGCACTCTGACGTCACCTCGTCCTCTGTCTTAGTGGTCTGAATTACTGGCATCTATCAGAGAGTGGCCTGGTGAGGACACGTGAAGATTAACTTAATGATTTAATGTGTGAGAATCTCTCCGGTTTATTGCCGCCCTGGTCTCCCTCTCTGGATCACTCTGCTACCACTGCGGATGTAGAGATGGTTAGACATTACAGTCACGTCTCCGCTGCACCTATAAAAAGACTAACGTGTTCCTACATGTCAGAGTGGAGTCGGCACACTGTTATGTCTCCCTTTTCAAGCATACGAAAGAAGGAAGCTTGGGTTTTCCCTAAAAAGAACTGGGGTGAAACTTTTCTACCTATTTTGTTTTTCTACTTCCAGTCTGCCGTGAAATCCAAACAGACATGGAGGCAGAGACAGAGAGCCCCTTTCAGGCTCCCTGGCCCATAATTAGGATGAGATGTGGGTTTAAAGCTGAACTGAACATGTTCAACACAGCTGTGACGTGGATGTGAAGTTGTCCAAACACGGTTGATCCCCAGTGAAGCAGAACTGCGGAGGTCAGCCGAGCCTGAATAAGTCTGATTCAGAATTCATATGCGCCGGACAGCAGAAAGCAAAGTCTGGCAGGGGCCAAAGGAACACTTTGTGGTGTTTGATGACTCATTTTTGCCAAACTCAGCATGGCCTGGCGCTCCCTCTAATGTTCCACTCTCTCTCTCTCTCTCTGTGAGCGGTTACTTGGCTGAGCTGTTACTTTATTACCCGAAATCTGGAAATGAAACAAGGACGCTCCAGAATGGCAGCTGTTAATGTTGTGTACCGCCTGCAGGAACACGCAGAGTCTTCAAAGATTATCCTCACTGCTGCTGCTGCTGCACTGTAGACTGACATCACACACAGCACGAGCGTATTCATACTCTGTCCAACTAATAAAACAAAATATCAAAGCGAATTCCAAAGTGAAGTGATCATCTGAAAACAAAAGGCTGTGGATCTTCAAGGAGAGAGAGAGAGATCAAGAGACACAGAAACAGAGAGAGAGGGAGTGAGAGAGAGGGAGAGGGAGGGAGATCCCCGAATCATTTGACAGGTTATGCAGCAATAAACGTGACAAAGCCAGATAAACACTCCAATGTCGATAAAAAAAACTGATCTCAAATTTGATGGGTCAAACTAATTGGAGATTGTCCTTCTTGCTCACATAACAGCTGGTTTAAGGAGCAAACCATCTGTGTTCTGAAGTAGTAAATGACTCATTTTAGGTCGAACATTTTTCTCTGCATATAAGTGACTAAAGTTGCATGGTGAGTATTTTGGGAGAGCTCTGGATTCCTCATGCAGCTCACAGAGGGCACGTTAGGATCTCCAGCTGCTGTTTCATGCTCTGCTGTCTGTGCCATGCAATTATCCTGGTTCCCACCGGAGGTTTAGATTGGGTGGAGCCCAATGAGGGGTAAGCTCAGGCATTAACAGGACTAAAGCACTCCTCGCCCCGTATAACTTACTTAAATCCAGGTATAGAGTTGGAACAAAAAAACTCAGCATACACACAAACACATTGTGGCAAAGCTGAAAAGCAAAGACAATAAGAGCACGCAGCTTTACAGGAAATGACAACCTTTAACTGTGCATGGCACAAAGAGGCGCCACCCTTAAGTTTGTTGTTGATTCACACATGAATTCATTGTGTGCAGAAAAGTCTGTTGGTAGACAGTACTTGACCCTGCAGAACCTGATTGTTGGTACACACTACAGCTACTACAGAGTACTTTTTGTGCATTTATCATCTGGTACGCAGAACAATAGTACAGCAGGCCCTGCTCAGGGATGAGACACTGAGTGTTTACAGGGACACAAACTCTGAACAGAAAACAGAAGAAGGAGCTGCACGCCTCATGCACAGAGTGCAACACTGCTGAGTGCCACATGTTCCATCTGTGTTTGTGTGGGTCGGTGTGCGTGTATGTGGGGGGGCGTCAGTGTGGGGAGACCTCAGTGTTATGCAAATAGAAGGAGGGGGGGCGGGGCAGTAATGTTATGACAATAGCGCTGTTGTGTGAGTGATGGCAGGCTGGTGATGCCAGGCACGGAGGCTGCAGCCGTGCCAGTGATCACACGCTGCACTGGGCTGCTGCCCGCACGGGAGATAGTGTTTATGTGGACCACAGCGACCTCTTGTGGCATGAGTCTGTATCTATCTATCTATCTATCTATCTATCTATCTATCTATCTATCTATCTGTCTGTCTGTCTGTCTGTCTGTCTGTCTGTCTGTCTGTCTGTCTGTCTGACTGACTGACTGACTGACTGACTGACTGACTGACTGACTATCTTGTGGCTGTTTAGAAATGTGTTTACAGACCCACCCACCCACACACACCCACCCACCCACACACACACACACACACACACACACACACACACACATGCGTAGCACACACTCCATAATGGCTCCCTGTCTGGTGTTATCCCTGCTCTTGCTTGACGAGCCTTCACACCTCATAAGAGGCTCACAGAGGTTCATCCCTGCACCCCCATCCTACCCCACCCGACCCCACAGCCCCCAGCTCCCTTTTAGGAATCTGCGGGTGCAATAGTAAATAATTCACTGTCAGCAGCACAGCTCACAGGTCCCTTTGCAGAGAAAGCAGCCTCTGCTTCCTGCAGTCTGCACTCTCACGGCAGATCCCAGAGAGAGAGAGAGAGAGAGAGAGAGAGAGAGAGAGAGAGAGAAAGAGAGAGAGAGAGAGACAGAAGGGAAGGGAAGGGAAGGGAAGGAGTGGGGTGGTCCCCTGTATCCTTTGCGGGTGTGGATGCTCTGCAGCCTCCCTGGATTAGTGCAAATTCTCTCTCTCTCTCTCTCTCTCTCTCTCTCTCTCTCTCTCTCTCTCTCTCTCTCTCTCTCTCTCTCTCCACTCTCTCGCTCTCTCTCTCTCTCGCTCTCCCTCTCTCCCTCTCTCCCTCCCTCACCTCTCGGCTCAGCGTCATCAAAGCTGCTGGGTTGCAGGCAGGCTCGTCGTCAGTTTTCAACGAGCCACTTTAGCACAGAGAGGAAAACCAAACTTAAAGAAGCCTGGTCACACACACACACCTTTCGCTTTATTTCCTCCCAACTTGCAAGGATGCTGGACGTCAGACTGAGGAGTCCTCCGAGACTGTTCTGCTTGTCCACTTTGTGTCTGTTCCTTTGCCTGCTGGGGGTGTCAGATGCCAGGAGAGCCCCAAAGATCCCTCGCTGTCCTGCGACCTGCTCCTGCACCAAAGACAGTGCCTTCTGTGTGGATACCAAAGCTATTCCCAAGAGTTTCCCCCCTGGGATTATCTCTCTGTGAGTACAGCAAACATTCCTCCATACAATTCAAGCATCTTCTCATAACCTGTATCAAGTCAGATCTGCATGCAGGCTTGTGTATTTGTCATGTCTGCTCCCAGGATGGCATGATGTATGAAGTCATAGGCTGGGCCATATGGGTCCGTTACGTAATAATAAAGCCATTTTACTATATGCTGAGTTCAGATGCAGAGAAATCTTAGAGCTCTATACTAACAATAGATTTCCCATCTCACTGCTAAAGACCCGCTTCCCCTCTGAGAGATTCAATCTTGAAGAGGGCAGAGAGATACTCTGAGTAAGTGGAGCGTGATATAATGAAATGGAACAACGTAACACTTGATGTGGGCCCATTTTGCTGAGAAGGTTACGAGGTGCTCATGTTCATCTGATATCGAGCCCATCAGCCGTCAACCCTGCCTGTGGATTTAATGTTGAGTTTAAACAGTCAAGGAGGACTGGAGGTGCCTTCGTTTTACAAAAGAGAAGATGAAGTTAAGCGGGCAGTCATGCGTCCTAGTTTTTATTTTTACAGGTTTAGTTGTCCCTGAAATGTAAACTGCAAGGACAGACTTCAGTGAGGATGGAATAACATTAAAACATCATATATAAAAGATGTTTTTTACTTTCCTATAAATAATTTTATTTTTAGTTGAGTTTTGAGATGTTGATGATTCTTGTCATGTTTCTGACATTACAGTCACTACTTTGTCCTTTTCACATAATGAAAGGCTTTCACAGTGCAGCTGACTTGTCCTTGCTGATAAAAATAAACAGGTCTGTTGCTATGATGTTGCTATGCAAAGTAAAAATGTTGCTGTATGTCCGTTATGGGGACAAACAGAAGACAGGAGGGTAAGTTCTGGTATTTTGGAAGTTTTTGGAAGAGTCATTCTTTGTTCTAACTTCTACCTTTTATATATTCATATTTATGTATGTACAAAGACTGTTTGAAAAAATGGTCTAAAACGAAAAATCAGCATTTCGTGTCCCAGTCTTCTAGAATAATGTGTTTACGTCAGGATCTTTTTAGAAGTGAACTGAACTCGAATTTATACTGTTCACAAAAAGGATTGCAGAGATATCAAGTTCCAATCCTACGTTGTGATGTTTTGTTCACATTTACATCACAGATTTGACACTAACAAATATCTTCAGTCAAGAGAAGCCGGAGAAAAGGGAATCATATCACCTCAGAAGACACAGTTTGCAATCATGAATCATGTCACATGTCCAAGCTTTGGCATTGCCTGTGTGACCTGACCAGACCCATCTGACCTTAAAACGATGTCATTGTTTTCGTGAACAGGACGATGGTGAACGCAGCCTTCACTACGATACCAGAAGGAGCTTTCTCACACCTTCACCTGCTGCAGTTCCTGTGAGTGCTCACGCTGCTGCAACATCTGCATCCGCATCATCTCTCCTCTGCCAATTAAGTTCACAATTGTCTCATTAAAGATACAGTCACAACACTTGACGTCATGAGTATGTTTTCCAACAGCCAGTATGTTGGCACGTGAACATATTCGTTGGTTTTACAGTGACAATGAAAGGACTACAGGCCACTACAAATGAATGGTTATTGAAAACAGTGGTGACATAGCAGTAATGACAGTAAAGTGTCTCTGTATCATTGTCATCGCCAATGACTAACTCCCTTCAGCTCTGCTCTGCTGCACAAAGCACCATTTGTCTCCTCAAATGCAGTAAAGAGTGTGTGTGTGTTTAAGTGCGTGTGTGTGTGTGTGGGCCTGTGTGTGTGTAAATGCATCAGTTTCGTTAGCCTCATATTTACAAATGGGGCCTATTTTACTTATATCACTTATTTATATGATTCCTTTTTTATCTCTGTGTGTCATATGATATCATATCCCCATTATTGCTTCTCTTCTGCAGGCTGTTGAACTCCAACACCTTCACCATGATTGCTGATGATGCGTTTGCTGGTCTGTCTCACCTGCAGTACCTGTAAGTATTTCACCTAATGTAGCTTCACTACTTTGAAATGATTTGACGTACATTTAATCCATTTATCCAAATGTTTTCACAAGTCCACTATATTTTCAGTCAATAATAATATCTGAAAATACCGGTAAGAATTACACATACAACACTGATCGTGAGTTTCCTTTTTCTCTTATGAGCTTATACCCTTGTGACCCATTAGTTTGATCTAGGCTGTCTTGCGTCTAATGCAAAGCCATTTAAAACAAACTTTTTGATCGATGGTCCTACTTAAAATAATCAAACTGGAATTGAAGCTGCGATGTCAGATTTCAGAGGGGATGTCTGCAGGAAAGACTGCCAACAATAAATCCTATATAAAACACTCAGTACAGAGAACACACTGCCTCTGTGTAGTGTGATAAAGCTGAACATTTGGTGAATTGATGGTCTTTAGAAAACATTATTATGCTGATTCAGTTTGAACGCCGGTGCCTCAGGCTGGCGATTGTAGATTTGGCTGCAGCCCAGAAACATTAGGCCACTCACTGCAAATGCTAATAAAGTCGTATTTTCATACCACACATCTCCAGAGAGTCTGAGCCCAAGCTGGCTGCCCGACCACCTCCTCCTGTTTTATAAACTACTCAAAGCCGGGCCGGATCAAATGATGCTGAGAAGTACAGTCGGATAATTCTTGCTGAGGTCGGCGTCTCAACATATTGAGATTAGTCAGGGACTTGGAATGAAGTCTTATCATCGACTGCTCCTCAGTGTTTCAAATGTTCGATCCAGCTATGCCTCCTCTTGTTTTGTGTTTGTTCCTCCTCAGGTTCATTGAGAATAACGACATCCAGGCTCTGTCAAAGAACACCTTCAGAGGCCTCAAATCCTTGACTCATCTGTGAGTTACTCGCTTGGCAATACAATCAGTAAATGGGGTTTTCATTAAATATTGCATCTCTGTTCCAAAATCATCAACATAAGTCTCCCTGTCTCCTATGAGCTAATATGCCATAAAAACCATCAAAACTAATATATTCTTCTTCTTCTTCTTCTTTTTCTTCTTCTTCTTCTTCTTCTTCTTCTTCTTCTTCTTCTTCTTCTTCTTCTTCTTCTTCTTCTTCTTCTTCTTCTTCTTCTTCTTCTTCTTCTTCTTCTTCTTCTTCTTCTTCTTCTTCTTCTTCTTCTTCTTCTTCTCATTCTTCATAGATCTCTCTCAAACAACAACCTCCAGCAGCTGCCCAGAGAGCTCTTCAAACATCTGGACATACTGACGGATCTGTAAGTGTGCCGGCGCTGAGATCAAAACACTGTCTGATGTGCTTTGAGGTTTGACCCCACGATCTGTCACTACAAAACAGTGGTTTGCTGGGTCCCCTAAGGGTTTAGTCCACGGCCGCACTCGTCTGGCCGTAAGTGTGTGGGTGGGGTTGTTCCTCTCTGGGATGAACTCAAAACCATGTCTCTTGTTTTTCCTCGCCTGTTCCTCAGAGACCTGCGCGGTAACTCTTTTCGCTGTGACTGTAAAATCAAGTGGCTGGTGGACTGGATGGAGAAAACTAACACCTCTGTTCCGGCCATCTACTGTGCCAGCCCCTTTGAATTCCAGGGGCGCAGAATTCACGATCTTGCACCACGAGACTTCAACTGTATCAGCGCAGGTTTCACTTCAATCTTCTCTTTTCAAATTTATACCAAAAGTGATGTCATAAGGCATAATTCTTGGTCTCCTGGTCTCTATTCCTGTAGATTTTGCTGTTTATGAAACCTTCCCCTTTCACTCTGTGTCCGTGGAGTCCTATGAGTTTAATGAAGATCAGTTTGTGGCCTTCGCCCAACCTGATTCAGGGTTCTGCACCCTGTACGTCTGGGATCATGTGGAGATGGTCTTCAGGATGTATCATAACATTACCTGTAAGTTTGGGCCTTTGTGAAAAGTTCTCTCGCATGTTTAAGAAAATGATTTCGTGATGGTGTTTTGGTATCTGTGTATCTCCCTCAGCTCGGTCTGCTGTGTACTGTAAGCCAGTGGTGATCAACAACACGCTGTACATGGTTGTGGCTCAGCTTTTCGGTGGATCTCATATTTACAAGTGAGAACTGTGTTTTATCTCCTGTTGACTTTCTGACGCGCAATAAAAAAAGGACCTTAATTATTGATGACTTTTTGTGATCACAGGTGGGAAGAGGATCCACAGCGATTTGTAAAGATCCAAGACATTGATACCACTCGGGTGAGGAAGCCCAACTTTGTGGAGACTTTCCAGCTGGATGAAGAGTGGTACTTTATAGTAGCGGACAGTTCCAAAGCTGGCTCGACCAGTATTTATCGTTGGAACAGCAATGGTTTCTACTCTCACCAGTCTCTCCATCCCTGGCACCGTGACACCCATGTAGAGTTCCTTGATGCTGGGGGAAGGCCGCACCTCATCCTCTCCAGCGCCTCTCAGCCACCAGTGGTTTACCAGTGGAACAGAAGCCAGAAGCAGTTTGCTTTCTATTCTCAGATCACAGAATTAGCTGACGTGCAGATGGTCAAGCACTTCTGGGTGAGGAAGGTTCTCTATCTGTGCCTCACACGCTTCATTGGAGACTCCAAGATCCTCCGCTGGGAGGGACAGCGTTTCACAGAGATCCAGACTCTGCCCTCGCGGGGCTCCATGGCCGTGTATCCGTTCACAGTGGGCCTCCGCCAGTACCTCATCCTCGGCAGCGATTTCTCCTTCTCAAGGGTGTACCTGTGGGATGACCTCACTCAGCGCTTTCAGCCCTTCCAGGAGCTCAACATGAGAGCTCCACGGGCATTCAGCTTGGTATCTGTGGACAACAAGGACATTCTGCTAGCTGCCAGCTTTAAAGGTAACACCCTGGCCTACCAGCACCTGGTGGTAGATCTCAGTGCCAAGTAACCAGGATAAGGGGGAAGCAAAGTGATTCTGACAGCATTTATCGAGACGTGCCAAATATATATAAGACTGCAATATAAGACTGTTTAAGCCATGTAACTAAAGGTCTGCTATCTCACTGGATGTTTTGAGCAAGGCAACTAATTAAGCATATCTATTTTTATGCATTATCCCTTAACATCTGAATTTAATGATGTGATAATACACAGCAGCGTGTCATGTCACTGCCACGTCACTGCTTCTGATAAGCCAACCATTTGTCTAGGCTGACTGTTTTTGGAACTATTATGCTGTATACTGTACTTTACAAATGGTGTAGAAATATGATATGCATGTGCATCAACTGAATTATTCACTGGTAGGGATTTCATAATTGATACTATAATACTAGAGTGTAATACTATGAAGATTCTATATGTTATGCTGTATAGCTTGCACGCCCGAAATTTGCATCTGACATTTCATTCATCACTAAACGTTTTAAAAACAGCAATATTGATGTTCACGATACCTTAAGACATTGACAGGTTTATATGAGATACCAATGCCTCTGTTTTGGATATAAGCTATGTTTCAAAGTGCAGATGTATGACTGTTTGAAAAGAACTGTATTGTTTGATTATAAACTCTTATAGTCAAATCAAGATGTGCATGAATCCTGATGCCTGTGTCTCATTTTCAAAACCTCTCATCAAAAAAAGTGACATATGGTGACAATGAGCACACAAGTAAAATATGAATATTTTAAACAGACTGCTTAGAGCAGGTCACACACAGCAAGAATCTAAACAGGAATCCACTTCATCTTTTAAGAAAATGCCAATTTCCCAATAAGCCAAAACAAAAAGTTAAAATCAAACTGTGAAGCTATAATGCGAGAACAAACGTTTCCCTGGTCTATGTACAGTAACACACTTACAATAATGTATTAAAGTGAAATGCACTGGACTCTTAGACAATTAAATTTAATTACCTCAGACTGATAACTATTAAATGGAGAGAACATTCAAACCACTTTAGGTTTAAACAATAAGTTTATAATTGTGGACTAAACACATTTTTTTAGTACAAGTAAAGTAGAAAGTAAAGAAGTTAAAACCCCATTAAAACTACTTATAAAAAGGCTTTATTTGACCTCGCAGTCATTGCGGGTGAGGTGCGGCAAGGTGAAGAGGGAGCTGCTCTCCGACGTGCTGCCCATCATCCCCTCTTCTCCTCCTTTGGCAGAGCTGCTGACTCGTCCCCCTTGCAGCTCTCCACCTCCTCCTTCTCTTCCTCCTGCTGCAGATACCAAACACAACATCAACGTGAACATTTTCTCACAAACCTAATTTAATCAAAATGGGATTTAAAGACACAACTCATGGGGGAATGCCTGGATGCACAAACATCACAATAATCCGTTTTCCCAACTCTGCAAAAGATAAACAAAGCATGACTATAAATTATGGCTAGAAAGAATTCAAAAGTAGTGTATTGTGCACTTTTATTTCAAAAGTACTGCAATATGAACAAAAGTGCACTAACATTTGGTTGCAAACCCTAAAGTATTTAAATAAATTGTGTCTAAGTTTGGTGTGTTGGGAAAAAGGATTATTGTGATATTTGTCTTTCTGTAGCCTGACTGTATTAACTGAACACTTTAAGTAAATGAAATACTGAGCATATTTTGATAAAGCCATTAAAGAAGCATGAGACCCAACAATATGGGGTGGGGGGTGGGGCACTGGGATTATCTAAAGGAGAATGCTGACTCAGCTAGGTTCGATTGATACATTCTGAGCTTGCACAAATGTTGTGATTATATTGTGATTGTTTGAAAGATATTTTTATAGTTTGTAAACCCAATATTAGTCTATAGTTACATAATAGCAGTTAGAACGGTCCAGGCACTAAGTTGGAAGTGATTGGTACAAGCCTTGTGTATTTCGGTCTGTAGCTTTAATAATATCCTGTTGACATTTTGACTCTGCTGTTTCAGTGTCTGACTTCCTGCCGCTTGACACGTTTGCTGCCGCACCGCGCCGCCGCACCGCGCCGCACCGCCGCCGCACCGCCGCCGCGGCCGGTGTAAACGATCCCATCGGATAACGTTAGCGCCGAAGTGAAAATGACCGCCCCTTGCCGCGCTCTCTTCGCAGCGCTTTGTCCCACGTGACGCAATTCCGAGTTCCCGACCTCCCACTTCCGAGGACACACGAAGACACAGACAGACAGTCTAATGTAGAAGTTGCTGCTCGCGCTATTAGCCTAAGTGTTAGAAGAACCTTGTGTCAGTTTTCTATTAACAGGCGACCTTTCACATTTCAGTGCGTCTCTGTTTGTAAAGCTAAATGTTGGTATCTGTGTTCTGTGAGTGAGATGAGGTGTCGCAAGCTTCGTTTACCATCAGCACCAAAGCTAGGTAGCTAGCCGAGCTGGCACCCAAGTTCAGTATGTCGGACTGCGCTAAAGTGACTCTGCCGTCTGAGTGGGAGGACGACGAGCGGATGAATTTCATGTTCTCGGACTTTAAGGAGAACCGAGATGTCAACACCATGGACTGGGACAGTAAAATGGGCTTCTGGACGCCTCTGATCCTACAGAGCTGCAGGGACCGCGGCACCGTGTGTTTCAGCCTGCGGGATCTGACGGCGGTGTTTCAGAGGAAAGGCTCGGTGCCGCTGGGTTTGAGCACCGTGATCCAGGGCATGATCAGGTAATTGTTTTTGACACGGTGTTGGGAGTTGACGGGTGACCGCGTTAACTGGTGACTTCCGCTTGAAGTAATCGGCGCTTGCAGATTCGTTTTTACAACCATATTTGACTACTTACATGAAAGATAGCAATTAAAATAAAATACCAGGTAATGAAAGGAGTCTTATTTTCTCATATGGCACCTTTTTCGATTTCAGCTTTCTTTTTGCTGAATATTTTTCTAATGTCGAAAGCATCTGGCATTCCAATGAGCACCCAGTTATGGGACAGTGTCTGAGATAATTTTTATACATACATATGAGTAGAAAACAAAACAAGACACCGAAGTCAATGGCAATGTAACCATGGAGAATCAAGTCTGATGTCAGTGTTGCTGGAATGATGATCGCATAGGTTCGGATGACATCAGTCAACCAGCAGTTGCAAAATGCATCAATTTAGTGTCCATGAAAAACATTCCTTAAACTGATCATCTTTCGTAAGTTACTGGCAGCTATCAATTTATGCAATTTATGCGTTTTAATTTCACCACTTATGTGCAACAGGTGTGGGGTGGTTTCAGTCTCATTAGACAATAATGCACTCATCTTTCATTAATGACAATTGACCTTTTTGGTGCACAACCAAACGATCACCACCAGTTAACACGGGTACTTGTTAATATGTAACAGCAGATTAGTATGTGCACATGTTCTATTGTCTGTGTATTTATGGTGTGCCAGATGTGGGGCGGTCCAGAGAGAGTCAGAGTTTGCAGCCAATGTGGACTGTGGCTGGCTGTCGTGGGGTGTTGGCCTCCTGCTGGTGAAGCCTCTGAGGTGGACCTTCTCCACCCTGCTGGGGAGCAGCCGGGTGCCTCTGGAGGAGTCCTTTGTTATCGTTGAGCGAGTGAAGGTAGGTAGATTAAAGTCTGAGTCCAGCCAGTACAGTAACCCCTGTGACTTGAGCCACTGTTTTATGTTTCACTTTTATGATACTATCAGGTGCAAGTCATCTCCTGAACCGGCCTTAATTTCAATACACAATCTTGCAGTAAATCCTTTAATATAAAAACATACCAGTGTGTTTCTAAGCTTTCTTTTAAAAATGACTTAAGTCTACATGGCTTATTTGACACATTTCTGCTGTTTCAATTAATGAGTTATTGTAACTCTAGTTATCAGTTAGGATGTTCATTTTTGTATTTCATGAAGTGCCCCAAGTGTGTTTAAAATGCCAGAAAGTTCAGGCAGAGACAGCAAAACCTGCTGCATTAAAGTATAGATGACTCTCACCCATTAGGCTGTAAAATTGCAAATGTTAGAATTTGAAAAAGTATCTCCTCTCTGCAGGAAGAATGAGAACGCCCGTGAATCTCTGTAGGTCAGTAGAATTTTTCACAAGCCTTGTGTTCTCATTTTCTTCTCTCTTTTGCAGGAGAAAGCAGCAGAATTACTGGAGGCATATCGGAGGAGTGAATTTGCAAGCCGCTCTGTCCTCTCCTTTCAAGAGCTCGCCACTCTGTTGTCCCATGTGTGTGCCGACGAGAGCTCCCTGTGCATGGCTCTGCTGCAGCTGCAGAGGGAGAAGCAGGTGACGGTCTCATTGCACGACGGCGAGAAGGTAAAATGCCCAGTGATGGTGACAAACATGGTGAAGATCATTTGTTGATGTGATGTATGGAGAAGTGATGGTGTTTTCATTTGTCTTGACAGATTGTTAAGTTTTGTCAGCCTGGGCATGATCGCGTCTCTCCCATCTCTGATGTGGACATCGGCATCTATCAGCTGCAGCGGAGCGAGAAGCTGCTGGAGGAGCGAGTGGAGGCGCTGGGTCAGGAGGCCGACAGGTAAATCCACCCAGTTAATGTCATGGTCTAGTGCTGTTTGTGGAGGTGTGAGTAGAAGCCTGTGAGTCTGGGCTTGTGAAAATGCCAAATGACGGCAAAAGCGGCATCAAATCAGTTTTGCATTTGTTGGCATTTAGGAGAAGCAAAGGACTCGCTAAAGCTAATAGATGAAGATATTCCACTTCTGAATTGATAGATATTATTCACGATGTATCACCCATGGACCCTCTCACCACCTCTCTTAATCTCTGTCATTTTTGCAGCCCAGATGTGGAAGTATTCTGTGGCCTGGAGACAGACTCAGTTTATGCATTCAGACGCCTCAAAGCAAAAGAGAAATCATTATGCGTTCTGTGTGTGTGTGCAGGTGCAAAGAAGAAGCCAGGGTTCTGCTTCGGGACAAGAAGAAATCTCAGGTTACAACTGATTCCTTGATTGTCACAATACGTATTATGAGACGCAACCACACACTTGTATCTTTGAGTTGATCGCTGATGTTTCCCCCGTCTGTCCCGCAGGCACTGAGGTGTTTGAGAGGCAGTAAGCGTGTAGAGAAGAGAGCAGACAAACTGTTTGACCACCTGGAGTCGATCAGGGGAATCCTGGACCGAATAGCCCAGTCGCAGACGGATAAGACGGTGAGAAGCGCACATGTTTTATCTCTGCCCCAGGCTCCTCAACTACTGGGCAGGTTACTTCAACACACTGTCCACCATAATGGGAATGGGGTTGTGTGACTGTGGGGTTGGGTTGGGTTTCTGGGTGGGACGTCCTCTCTTTGTTTTTGTTCTGTTTCTCTCTCTCTCTCTCTCTCTCTCTCTCTCTCTCTCTCTCTCTCTCTCTCTCTCTCTCTATCACAACCTATGATGCCATTTATACTAGTCTACATTGCTGTTTACATCATCCTGTAAAAACTGTGTTTACTCTATGACATCATTGCAATTCCATTCTACTTGTACTCTACCTCAGGGTCTACGTATAACAACAACAATAGTAATAATAATACAACCTTCTTTCTTTCTCTCTATCTCCCTCTCTCCTCTTTCCCCTCTTTCTATATAAAAATGATCTCCAAAATATCCTACAACTGTATGCACAATGTCATGTACAATGTTTTCTTCAATAAAAAGAAATAGCAAAAAGAAAAAGGACGGGGAGAAGCAGAGTAAACATCCAATATTGAAGCCATGGGTTCATTATTAAAGATCCCTGTGTGTGTTGGATGTTTGTACAGGTCGTCCAAGCGTATCAAGCCGGCGTCTCTGCCCTGCGCGTCTCTCTGAAGGATGTGACGGTGGAACGGGCTGAGAGTCTCGTCGATCAAATCCAAGAGGTAAACTGCATTAAGGCACCTTTTGACACCATTGAGTCAAATGTGACACTTGAAGGTCCTAATCTGTCTTTCTATGTCTTTGAATCAGCTGTGTGACACACAAGATGAGGTGAACCAAACATTGGCTGGAGGTTTGCCCGGTGCAGGTATGTCACCCTGTTTGATACACTTAACATTAAGTCATGATTTTAATGAATTTGCAACGAGGTTTTGATTTTTTTCTCTTTTCCTTTTGTAGATGTAGATGTAGACGAGTTGGAGGAAGAACTCAAATCTCTGCTGGAAGAATCCAAACCGGATTCCGTCTTGGATTTACCCCGAGTCCCAACAAAACCCGTGTCACCGGCGCGAGAGCCGAGCCTGGCGGGCGGCGACGTGCTCAGTTGGCTGCCTCCCGTACCTCAGAGCTTCCCGAGCATCACTGACAAGGAGCTGGAGGAAGAGCTGAATCGCCTCACGCTCGCAGATTCAGGTTCGCCCGCCGTCCCCTCGCTTTCTTTCCCTACCCTTTTTTGTAAAGGTCCGCAAGGCTTTGAAGTAACATGTCGTTCTTCTCTGTCCAGGCGTTCCAAACATGAAAGCGACGTCGCCAACGAAGAGTCTCGAACCCACGCAGTGATGAATCCTGGACGGCAAGGAGTCTCTAATGTGTCAACACAAACTGCGTTATTATTATGCACTATTACAATTGATTATAAAAGATCAGATTCTGCAACTCTAATGGCAAGTTATGTGACTAAGATGACAAAGATGCACATTTCCTTTCATGATTAATAGAAGTAAAAGTTTGTTTTTGGTATTTTGGTATGCGATGACTCGGAATGTTATGTTCTCTATTTTTGACAGACAGTTCCATTCGTGTGTTTATTGGTGTTTGTGCACAGTTCTTTAATGTGTCTTTAAGTGGCCTTCTGAACTGTAGATACGCTATTAAAATAAATAAACAGAACATTACGCCAAATAATTGTGTGTTTGAAGAAGTGTTCATGGGTTTAACAAAATATATTTCAAAATAAAAGTTTATTTTAGTCACTGATGTTGGAGCCAATCTTGTATTGTGTTCATTAGTGGGTGTGTGTGTACGTGAAGTAGTTCCCTTGTTGCACAGGCGGGTGCAGATGATACTAAACATCCAGCCAATACGAGTATTTGTCTCATTTCCTTGTTCCGTCGTTGTTCTGTTCTTTTGTCCTTTTTCTCGTTTTGTCTCATTCTGTCATTCTTATTTCTAATTTTTTTGTTCTTTTTACCATCTTCTTTCATTATTCTCCTTTTTATTAATTTTCTCATTCTGTCATTCTCCTTTTTTTCATCCTAGGCCATTGTTTTTTGCCCCTTTTTTTCTTTTTCTGTTGTAATTTCTCATTTTCTGTGTACTCATTGTCACTTTTTCTCATTCTGTTCTTTTTTTGCCATTCATTTTCATTCCGTCATTATTTTTTTTACCCTTTTTTTTCTCATTTTCTTGTTCTGTCTTTGTTTTTTCTCATTTTCCTATTAGGTCATTCTTTCTTTCCACCTTTTTTTTCTCATTCTGTCATTCTTCTTTTTGCCCTATTTTTTCTCATTCTGTCCTTTGCATTTCTCTTTTTTCTAATGAACTTTATTAAATTCTAATTATTTATTTTTTTCATTCTGTAATTCTTTTTGGCCTTTTTTTACTCTCATTTGTTCCTTTGCCATCTTTTTTTATTCTGTCATACTTTTTTGCCATGTTTTCCTCATTATCCATCTTTTTCTATTTTGACTTTTTTCTCATTTTCTCGTTCATTCTTGTTTCTCTCATCGCATTTTCTCATTCTTTCAACTTTAGAATAGAAAAAACGGAAAAAAGAGATGAAGAAATAGAACAGAATGACAAAAATGACAAAACGGGAGAACTTTTCATTCTCATTTTCCCCTATTCTTATTTTGCTTACATAGAGTGGATGTGTTTGAGGGTCAGGACTAGAGGAAGGCCTGGAATTAAAGGATCAATGCAAACCTGAAAAATATTCTAGTGCTTTTTCTATCCAGAATTAAACCATGACCTTTCCAATTGCAAGACAACCACTCTACCAGGTTGAGCCAAACCTCCCACCTAACAAGGTTTGCATATAGGTGAGAGTTAAGACTGGAGGCAGGCCTGGCATCAAAGGATCCAACTGGGAGTAGACAAAAAATATTCCTGTGTTTCCTGTGTCTGGAATTTGACCAAGAACCCACTGATCACAAGACAACAACTTTATCATACTGAGCCCCCCGCCCACTTAATATAGTGGGGAATGAGGGGGAGAGTTCAGACTACAGGAAGGCAGAGGTATTTCTTTTGTCTTATTTTCTTGTCCTCTCATTGTTTTTGCCCTTTTTTCCCCTCACTCAATCTGAAACATTACATTACATTACGGTCATTTAGCAGACGCTTTTATCCAAAGCGACTTACAATAAGTGTGTTCAACAAAGGTAGATAAAAGAACTTCAGGTCACAAGAAAGGTGAAGAAGCTCAATATGTCATGATGGATTTTTCTTTATTTGCTTTATTGAGCACTGAATCATGTAAGAGACAAAAAGCACTAAATGATGAATTTATGATGATGAAGCAGCAAGCAGGGAGTGAAACTCCAGCAATCTTTGATGTCTACTTGTTTTGGCATGTTTCAGAAGCACCTGTGAAGAAAAGAGGACAGCTTGATCACTGTGAAAGTAAACACCCAGATGATTTAAGAAAAGTATGGCCAGTTTTTGTGTCGTTATTAATGCATTGTTACTTTATCTGCTCATTTAAATCGGGTGTTGCTTTCTCTTCATTATTCCTCTTAAATACTGTGTGTATAATACTTTCATACACAGTCAATACCAGAATCCATCATTAGTCAAAAAGCTGTCAACACTATGTACACACATGCATATTCAAACTGTGTATGAGGCTGTTGTGCGCTCACATCAATCAGCTCCTGGTCATTTTTGGAGTGTAGGTGTCTGAGCAGGTACCAGCTGGCCACCTGCACAACCGTCACCGGGAACTCCTGGGAGGAGACGTAAACCAACCTCTCCAACAGACGCCGGGTGTCCCTGCATGTGACGCACAGATAAATGGACACAGGCATAAACCAAGGCTCAAGTTCAGAGCTAATGTGAGTCCGTTTCTCTGACTTTCTTCTTCTTCATTTTCTTCATATATAAAATCAATTGGTCACTATTGTTTTCCCAATGTTCCATTTAGAATAACATTCTTATGTGGCTCTGGGTTCAAACCCGGTCTAGGGCCTAACATTCTCTCCAGCTAACAAGCAAGTTCTGACACAATTTACATACAACTGCTGATACTAAGACCTGAAAAGACAAATGTGCCAATTCGATTGCTTCAGATCCTTTGTATATTTATACTTTGCCATAGGGGAAGCTGCACCCGTCACTTCCATCTGTTAACTATGTGCAACTAGGGGAAACTCACCTAGCACCCATTTTAGTCACAAACTGGAGTAGGGCCTGGAAGAGAAGCGCCATGGGGAAAGAGCCAAGCTTTAGCACCTCAGCCGTGGCTTCCAGCACCAAGTCCTTCCACTCTCCTCCTGGGACATCCGTCTAAGAAACCATGAACACAGCAGGTTACAGACAAAAAAAACAAAAAACAAAACTCTGCAACCTGCACCAAAAATACATTCTGTTCATCTGGAACTGGGACAGCAGATTGTGCAGGTACACTGAGTATTACCTTCCAAGTTCTTACCTTGATAAAGGAATACTATAAAGTATCAACTGTAATCAAAACAATATATATGGAATTCAGTGTTTTAAAAAGGCTGTTTTATTGCTCATTACGAGAAAGTCTATATCTGTTCACCTTGTGTTGGATGTAGCTTCATGTCATATTCTGTGCAAACACTCACCGTACAGGGTCCCAGGGCCAGCAGGGCCAGTCGCAGCAAACTGGCGGCTTGCCAGCTGTGCAGACCCAGCTGAGAGGCAAGCTGCAGACTCTGTCTGTACGCCATGACAGCCTGCACCAGCAGACCCTGACTGCGATACACCTCAGCCAGCCACTGGGGAGAGGAAGAGCAGGAGGAGGGAGAGCAAAGGGGTGAGAAGAGGTGAGAGTTGGTGAGAGTAGGATGAGAAAAGAAAGGAGTAAAGGGAGTCAAAGTGGAAGAGTAAAAATGACCAATAATTATGTATGTATGGACCTTGGTTGGTTTGGTTGTTTTGTAGCCATTGACTAATTTGTGCTTACATTTGACACTGACACACTAATTACAACTGCTCCATGTGCTATTTCAGATGGTGGAGTCTCTACTTACATGCCAGCCTCCAAGGTTGGTTGGGCTCATCATGACGGTGCTCCTGAGCTGCTCCAGCACTGAGTCTGGGAGAGCAGTACCGCCATTGGCCAGGAGGAGTCGCTGACACTGCACCTGTCTCAGCGACAGCGTCACTGCTGCGTGCTCTGGAGACACATTCAGCACCTGAGAACAGAAGAAGAGAGCACAGCCAGGGTTACATCTTTACTAAAAACATTGTAAGTGTGAAACTACAGACTACAGAAACAACATTGAGGTGAATTCTGCTGTTGTGTGTCTGAGTGTTTGTGTTTGTATTCCACCTGAGAGCACAGCGCCTCGGCCTGCTCCAGACGCCCCGCCAGCATGAGGCCGGTCACTGCCTGCTGCAGTACCCAGCCCTCTAGACTCTGGGCTAGAGGGCGCTCTATCTCCTCTACACTACGCACTGGGACACAAGAGAGGAGTCTGTTAAGATACACACACGTGCACAGAAATACACAAGTGAACATATGACGACACACACACAAATGTACACACCCTTCTCTGACACCACTGACATGAGGATTTGCTCGAGTCCTTGTCTGCGAGGAGCAGAGCCAGAGAGGAGACAGGAAGTGTTCTCTGTGTGACAGGCAGCCATTAGTCCCGCCCAGGCTGCAGGATCGTCTGAAAGGAGAGATGTGAACTCTGAATTGCCCGTAGGTGTGAATGAGACTGTCTCTGTGTGTGACCAGTCCAGGCTGTACTCTGCTAGGAGAGGCTATAGAAGGGAAGGATGGCTATGGATAAAGTCCAAAATTACAATTCAGTGATAGAATAATGAACCTAAATACTGATTTATTTTCCTGCATGTTTTTCAAATTCCTTGCCAGCACTGGACATGCATTATGTGTGTGTGTCTACCTGGGCAGAGCAGCACAGCCCTCTGCATAGTCTTCAGTGCATTCCTGTAACCGTCCTCTCCCGAGTGTCTTCCACTGGCCAGCTGGTTCAATCCGCTGTACAACATCGCTCTCTGCAGGCAAACGCAGATTAGATCACCTCAGTTTAAAATAGCACAACCAGTAAAGACGGTCAAACTGCATCAATGTGAACTGTTTCCTGGAGCTGCTGGCATCTTCGTAGGGTACATTTCTAGTTCATGTCACACTCTCACCTTTCCCTGGGTCATGCTGGAGAGGCAAGCAACATGACCTGCCATTGCGCCGCCCTAGAATAAACACGAAAGATTCTGAAAACCTGCCAAGTTTTACCAGCATCAATGTGAGCACTGACTTTAAGTAGATTCATACGTATATTATTAGAAGTACTTACATTGGCCTTACTGGGTGAGTACTGTGGTACCAGTCTGGAGAGCAGGGCCCACAGAGACGGATTACCTGGATTGCTGTAAATAAGACAGAAAAATACTTATAACACTAATAATACATAAATATATATTATTATTATTATCATCATCATTATTATATATATATAAACACTGTGTATCCTATATGATTATTTCCTGTACATAGATTCCAGCCAACATTAAAGTGTATCTCCAGCTTACCTGTGAATCGCTCTGGACACCTCCCTTTGCACTGCACTGTTGTTGCCCTGTTGGGCCAGCAAGGTGCAGGTAACCAGACATCGCTGCTCTATAGCACTCCCAGTGGCTGAGCCTTGCTTCAGTAGCTCAGTCAGGGCTGCATTAGCCAGAGTAGCATCACTGTGGACTAAACCCACAGCGCACAAACACAGCAAAGACTCTGAAATGGGCTCCTTAAGCATGGAGCTGTGGAGAGAGAAAAGAGAAAAATGAAAAAACTGTACCAGCAGTCAGCAGGCGATTGTCCCTGAGCAGAAAAACAAAAGATGGCTAATTTCTACAGTAAAAAAACCTAATGTATGCTTTGGAAAATGCAAAAAAGTGAAGTGCAGACTCACCATTTAAACAGAAGAGTCTTGGCCGAGTCCAAGTTGCCCTGGCGATGCTGCAGCAGGGCCAGAGCTGTGAGGATGTAGGCCTTCTCCTTCTCACTGGAAGCTACAGCCAAGGCACGTTCATAGGCTATAACACACACACACACACACACACACACACACACACACACACACACACACACACACACACACACACACACACACACACACACACACACACACACACACACACACACACACACACACACACACACACAACAGTGTAAGCAGTAGATAGTTGATCCTGTATCTGTGCAGTGTGCATTTTGATGTTGTCCCTTACTGTTGATGCTGTCTGGGATGAGTCCCGTCCTGCAGTAGGCCAAAGCCAGACCAGCCAGATCACAGAGCTCTTGTAAAGGAGTGGACGTATAAACACGCACCGCCTCCTCCAACTGACCTGCGGTGCTGTCAGGGACACAGTGGCATATACAGGAACCGTTACAGGGACTTGCTGATCACATGTTGACAGACTGACGAATCTCTGCCAGATTTGTTATTTGAAAAAAACTACGATCACAATCAAAACAATTAACCAATGGGAAATTGTTTTGATAGTGATTGTTAAAGATTGTAAATGCAAATGGTAACATAAGGGCTGGTTGTTACCATAATGCTCGGCCATAGCTGCCCAGAGCAAAGGCTAGCTCTTCTGAAGAGGACATGGACTGAAGCAGCTCAACAGCTCTGTGGAGAGACGGATCATAATCATTACATGCAAGAGTGAGTGAACTGCAAACAAAATACTCATTGACCTGCTATGTAACGTTACAGTTACAACAGCTACAACTTTGCACTTTACACATAATTCTGAAAAAGCAATATATACAGTAGTAATATTGTGCATTTCTGCAACACTTGTGTGTGAGACTGAGACCTTTGGTAAGCCTGTAAAGCCTGCCTCTTCAGCTGCAGATGCTCGTTCAGGTAGCCGAGCATTATGAAGGCAACGGGATCAGACTGAATCCTCTCTGAGAAGGACGTGAAAGAAGAGGACACGTTAACATGGCGCGAACGTCACCAACGTGGACTTGCTTGCCTGTACACGTTAGCACACAAACAGATGTACCTGTGTACTTGCTGAGGGCCACCTGAGCAGCAGAGATAGCGTTCATCTGGACAATGTTGTAGCGATACAGTTCAGAGTCTCTGTTGCTCTTATCCAGCAGGGTGGCACACACCCAGTAGGCATAGCCTTTGACACCCTCCATCTGCAGATGGGAGGGATGAATCACAGAGAGATGCCAGGGATTATGACACAGTGGGTACAAAGGAACAGTGAGCAGAGTTCTGGTGTAGGCGTTATGTAATGTAACATTTAACCAAATGACTGGTGGAGGTCACGCACGTGTGTGCTGAGTTCAGTGGTGTGCCTAAAAAGATCCATGGTGTCATAGCTCCCCACTCGCTCTGCTATCAGGGCCTGGGAGGAGAACAAAGGTGTATCAGTTAGGTGTGTGAAGAGAAAGAGAGAAAGGACGCAATGACTGTTGAAGGAAAACATTAAATCCAATGAAGATGTTACTTCACTCTAACTGGTACGTATGCTTGATATTATGTACCAACATAAATTGGATTCTCCCATAGAATGTTGTTGTTACATTACTGCTAAAACAGAGGGACCGCTCATTCCCTATGATTCACCAGCAGCATTAAGGTTGTGACTTTGAAACCACGTCTTTGCTCCATGAAGTAGTATGCAAAGTGGGGTGCAAGTACCTGCCCGATCCAGCAGTTGACATAAAGCGGCTCCAGGGACTGAGCGATCTTGAAGGCCTCGTGGGCAAGCTAGGAAATGAGACGTCGGATATTGATGAAAAGGTTCAGCCAACTTTGATTTCAAAATGAAAACATACAACACACACCTCTATGTTGCCCTTTTTCAAATAGAGGGTACCAAGGTTTGTCCAGGCGACGACATTCTGTGATGAGAATGCAGAATTCAACTAGATTACATTTTTGCAGGAAAACAAAAGAAAACATTTATCTCCTATATATGAATTAGACACGTACACTAGCCTCAACTTGTATGGACTTGATGAAGCAATGCTGAGCTAGAGCTAAGTTCTCCAGACCTGGTGTCAAAGAAAAACAGCGTTATAAAATGGCATTTCTAGTGTCAGGACGGATTACATACACTTGCAAAAATAGCAAGGGAATAGTTATTGTATTATGTAGTATGATTACCTTTGCTCATGGCGATCACACCAAGGGCATTCCAATAGCTGTGGTTCCCACTGGTCATCATAACAGCTTTTTTCAAACACTAAAGAAGAAAAACAATTAAAATGAGACTTTTGTGGAAAACAATGCTAAATATCTTGATCAAGATCAAGATCTGGCATCTATGTGATAAATGTTAGTCTGATGTTTGCCTTAAGTAGCCGTGTAGAATTGTGACCTACTGTATGTCGGGTATTTTTTAACTTGCCTGAGCAACTTTGTACATGTCTTTTTGCATTTTCTAGAGCCATTACCATTATTTATTACCTGTTGGGCCTTTTCTAGGAGCAGCGATAATGAGGTCTGGTCATCCTCTGTTGCACAGGGTAGGCTGGCCTGCCGGAAATAGTTGAGTCCAAGGTCATACCAAAGGCTTGGGGCCTCTGGCATCAGCTTCAAAGCGTGGCCATAGCACCTACGGACAAACATGCACGCAATGTTCAATGCTCAGAGTCTAACCACGGCAAGAAAGAATGGCACAAGAACCAGACAGCACCATTTAAATTATTCAACTCTGCTTTGTGTGGCTTCGTTAACAGGTAATCTTTTGGTGTTCATACCTCTCGCCAACCTTTAGGGTCTGGGCCTGATTGAGAGGCGAGCTCTGGGTGCTGCAGTCTAAAGCAGCCAAAGGGCCTGGAACTACAAGCTTGGCTTTGTTTGGAGACACGTTGCTGACAGCAGTGCAGGCGTCTCCCAGCAGCTTCCACAGGCAGGACAGGTCCGGACGCAGCTCCACTGCCCTGAGGAGCACACAAACACCAAAGCATAAAGAGATGAAATGGGAAGATGGTGTGATACTGCAATGTAATGGATCAGACAGGAAGCTTAGTTTCATGTTAGGATTTAACCTTAAATGTTACTTTGTTACCTGAAGAGGTTTTGTATGGCCTGCTGAAGGAGGTCTATGGCTCCTCCGTCTCTACAGTCTTCCAACAAACCCTTTGCTATTGAGATCTGACACTCTCCAAGCCCTGAACAGATCAAAACAAATCAAGTTGATCAACCAGTATCAGAGAGATGATTTACTTGGGATGATCTGTAATTATTGATAACCGAATACTTAATAAGATGAACATTTACCTTTAAGTGCAGGAACGTAGTCCTCCCGTGCTGTGATCTGCAGATACTCGGCAACTGCCTCTTTGAACTTTGCCAGGGTCTGTTTGATAGCTGCTGCCTGGTAAACACTGTAGATGGAGGAGGGCTGAAGCTCGTGGGCCTTTCCAAAGGCCTTCAGAGCTGCTGTGAAGCTCCGCCGGTGCAGGTAGGCCTCACCTAAACACTCCCAACACACCCAGTCGTCTGGGTCTGCTCTCAGAGCTGCCTGCAGACTGACCACATAAAAGAATGAAATGTTCAATGGTTTAAGAGACAAAATATATGTATATTGTAGCCAAAGATTTCCAGTTCTTACTCGGCAATAGCCTGCTGATGCTGTACGTTCTTCAGGTTGTAGAGGCCCCGTCTCATCCAGGCCCATTTCGCTGAGCCTGGAGTGGCTTTGTCTATCACTGACTGAAGAATTGTTAAAGCAGCGTCCTTTGTAAAGGAGAAACACATCTATAAGGAAACGCAGTAACCACAACGGCAACAACAACCATGGAAGCTGAATATTGTGGCTTCCAGGTTTGTATCTTCAGCACAAGGCTACTCACCATGTCCCCCTGTTCCATACTGAGATCAACTGTGGCAGCTCCAGACTCCACGTCCTTGCTGTCCAGATCAAAGGCCTTCTTATAGCAGCCCCGCGCCCGGCCCACATCACGTGCCACCTCCCGGTAAAAATGTCCAAGGTATCGGAAAACACAGCCCAGGCGTGGGTCTAACTTTGCAGCCTGAAATGCACAAATTTTGGTTTAAAAATGAACACATTACATCCAATCCTAAAAATCATCATTGGATTCAGTTTATTAACTCAACAATTTGTCATTGTTCTGTGGACATACAGTGCTGCTTTCTGTAACAGTCATACTAACTTTGAGCATGTGAGTGTGAGCTTTGCTCCGGTCTTTACGGGTTTCCTCTCCCATGTCCCAATACAGCTGTCCCAGCAGGAAATAATACTCTCCACAGTCTGGACACTGGTCTGCTGCCTTCAGAAAGCTAGCCCAATGTGAAAGAGCAAAACAGAAACGTCAGTATAGAGGACTGAGCGTCACAAATGGGCCGTCTGGTGCTCTGACATACGCATAAACAAACCTCTCCTCTGCCAGCTGCTGCTGACCCTGGGCTGAGAGTGCCCGTCCTCTCAGTGCCAGCCCACGGGCCATATGAGGGTTAGAGGCCAGCAGCCCTGATGACACCTGTGGAAGACACAGTCATTTCACAACTTATATGGTTTACAAACACGTGTGAGATTTGAATAGTTGTTAATTAGCAATTTATAAGTCATGGTACTTTACCTGAAGGGCCTGATCGATCTGTCCCTTGTTAAGATATGCATGTCCTTTAAAGGCTGTTAGATCTGGGTCTTTTTCAGCATCTGGGAGCTGAAGAAAATAAAGGAAAACAACTGAGAAAAGTGCATTGAATTTGGTACAATTGCCAAAACCTTCTAATTATATTGAATTAAATTAGAAAACTAAGAAATCTGTTTCAAGTGCTGCACATAACAGAAACACCAACTGTAAATACAACACAGTGGGCTGTATGCATATATGTACCTTTGGACGTGTTGAAGTGTATTTACCTGTGAGAGTATGTCTAAAGCCTGGTCTGCAGCTTTCTCTTCCCCACTCCTGACTAAAGCTTCCAGCCTCAGTCTCAGCAGTTGGAGCCTCAGCTCCTTGTCTCCAGACTCGCATAATTTCAGACCTTATAGAGCAGAACCACATGCACAAGATCCCTTTCTCATTCAAGAACCAACAACAGCTTCCTACACCTGCAGATGTTCCCTTAGAGGAGGTGGTGTTAATCTCCATTCTCTCTGTCTAATTAACATGCCAATAAAAAAATTATGAAATGCCAACAATGAAGATAACACTACAAGATCATTGCAGGGATACTGAATTATTCTTATGTGTCTAATGAACTGGTAACTCAGTGTTCAGTAAACAAACAGCTACCTTGGGAGCAGGATTCAGCACTGTCGGAGTATCTGTGCATTTGAAGTTGCGCCTGAACCAGACTGCGCCATCCTGTACTGGAGCTCATTCTCTTCAGCCCTAATCAAACAGAAAAGACAAATAAGTAATATCACAGCACAAATGCCAAATGTCAATGTCCGACTTGCATTGTAAGAAGAGTATAAATCAGGTAAAAGCTGTTCAGGCACAACTGACTGACTTCTATGTTATTGTGAATATTAACCTTGTGCAAGGTCTTTGATCGCATCTTCATATTTGCCGTCCTGCAGTGCTTTGGTGCCCAAACCCAGGTGACCCAATCCACTGTCAGGAGCCATTTTCAAGAGTCTGGAGAAACAGTTGGCAGCATCTTCACTCTGGGCCCCTTCAGGAAAAAAACAACGAAATGCTCGGACATTTGTTGAGCAAATGTGCACATTTGGGTGTAATAATGAAGACATTTTTACCTGTTTTCAGATAAAAAGAGCAAAGGATTTCCAGAGGAAAGCTCTGAGCAGGGTAGAGGGACAGCATCGACTCACAGGCCTCTTTCATTTTGACTTCTTCGTGTGGCAGCTACAATGAGAATAGTTTCATGTGCAGCAGGTGAAAAGGAAACAACTGTGTCATGCTCAGTGAAAGCTGCCATACTACTCAAGCCACTGGTGAAGATCCCTTGAATTTCTTCAGTGGCGACTCAGAAATTGGAGAAAGCGTTCTTACCTTAGAGAGACATTTGATGTAGTCAGCTGACATCTTCCTGTGCTCCTCTCCTGGAACGGGATCCAGCAGTAGCATGGCCTTCTCAAAAGCTGTGATTAACTGAGTCAGCAAAAAATAGTTTGACTAAAGTGGCATTACGGAAACTATGGCAGCTGTGTGTTATAGTCTTATAGAATCTTACATGCTGTTGAGTTTCATTGTCTTGTTCGTCCTCATCAGTGCAGTCTAAGAGGAGACGGGTCATCTGTTGCCATAGCTGCAGTAATTCTTTCTTGTCCGCAGCTTCTTCTTCCTTCAGTTTAATGAGCTGTAGCCAAACTTTTGCCAACTGTAAGCACACACACACACACATACATACAAATGCATTCATGTGTTAAAAAGCACTAATGTTCCAATTATTTTTGAGCACATGTGCCTTAACTTGTACATACCTTTAAATATTCTTTGTCAGACTGATAAATATCTGACAGCTTTTTGATCACCTCATGACATTTGTTTTTGTCAGAGCTGGAACACAATCAGAATCAGAAGATTAAGAATGATACAGGCACAGATAGTCACAAGTAAATTTTGATGCTTGACACAAATGGCTGAAAAGATTGATGAAATTCATTAACACACCTTGCATATATCTCAAGCAGCTTCTGATACACACTCGGTAGCTCAATTTGGAAATCCCACTGGTCAGTCTTTTCATAAAGATTTGCCAAACCCTGAAACACAAATGCATCACTGAAACAGCTGAGGATGGAGGTCCAGTCCAGAAGCATTGGAATGGAATGCACCTGTTCAAACATGGCCTTAGTGGACAACAGTAGAAGTCTTGTGCAGAGTCTGGACATCACATGCAGTGCAGCACTGATTTCTCACTGTGTCTCCATGTTTACATCTCACCTGCCACGCCAGCAGCTGCTCGGGCTCCAGCTCCACAGCCTTCTTATAGGCCGTCTGAGCCTGATCCGGCTGCTCCAGCTCACTGGCCGCCAAGCCGATGAACACCCAGGCGTTATAGTTGTTCTTCTCAAGCTTCAAAACTGCCTGAAACCACAGAAGCGGAAGAAGCAGCAGCGATGAAACGATTGTGGCCGAACGCTACATCGCTTCAGTTCGTATCAGATCTGCCCAAATGTTGAATATATGCATCGATATTTCTGATAAATATGACCGTGAGACATCTTACCTTGCAGTGTTTCAGAGCATCTTTATACTCTTTATTCTTTATGGCCTCTCTGGCGCTTTTCAGTGCTGCTTTCACCTCTTTGTTAGACATCTTAAGTGAAACGATAGAACACAACAACAACACACTGTCACGTCACGCAAGAGTCGAAATTAACTCGCTAGATGACGCAGTTTGACTAAAGCATGAGCTTTACTACAATACTATCTTATAACTTATTTATTTGTTTAGGTAAATACTACGCAGATTGACAGAGTAGTGTCCAGAGGCTGACAGCTTGAGAGTATTTAGCATTAGCTTGCAAGAGCCGCTGCACTGCTGAGGCAAGTTTTTAAATAAAATAAAACTAATTGATTCAAACCTTCAAATGTTGCCGATGTGTTTAGATTGTTGCATCTCTTTGATCTGCACTTATTCGGGTGCAAAGTTTAAAAAGTTAAAAGCAAGCAAACTTGGTGCCATCAGCTGTTTCCATCGACAACTTGACCTGATTCTTTGGAGTCACCCGGAAGTCCAAGCTAAGTAGTCGCAAACCTTTCAAATTAAAATACAAGGCAGGCACACGTGTAACGAACAACAGCAAAACCAAACAACAACATCCACTAAAGTAAAGTGATCATTTATTGATGTAAAGAAAAGAATGAATACAAAAGCCGGGTATTAGAACTTTAAGAAGAGCAGGTGCCAATTTATGTCCATTGCATTATAAATACCAGGCTGATCCGTAGAGCCATCTATCAATGGCTCTCTCATTGGCTAACACGTCTTTTTGCCAGTCCACGTGCCATCTGAGGTTGGCAATGACTTGGCTGTAGTTTTCCCCCAGACTGTAGCGCCAGGCACCAAATGCTTGGCTGTTGTAGAGATGAACAGCCTTTGAGACTTCTGGATAATCCACAATGCTTTGCAAAAGCTTGTCCAGATTAACCCAGACATCTGGGAAATTCCAAATGACATTATGAAGTTCTCTCTCGTCCAGACTCATATCTGCAAAATAGGGAGCATTGATCTGTGTGGTGGGGACGTTTAATTGTGGTTTAAGCTATTAGAAGTGAAAGATGGAACTCACCAAAAAGTTGTGGAGGGACACTCAGGCCATCTGCATATGTGATGTATTTCCACTTGCCAATTCTCAGCATGTATGTGGAGGCATTAACATTACAGCCATGATATTCACTCAAAACCCAGTGTGGATGAGGCTGCAAGGGGGCAGCATTAGACTCAGACATCAGAGGAAGAAGTGAGTGTCCACTGAGATTACCCACTGCTGCAACACCAGCAATCTCTGCAAAACAAGTGTGGTACATAAAGTTAAGTATCACAATGGAAATGTACCTGAGCTGTTCTGTCTAAATATCTCTTGTACTCTTACACTTGAATGCAAGGCTTTTTGTGATTTCTTACCCAGCACAGTTGGATAGAGATCAACCAAAGACACAAGCTGGTCAACCTGCAGGCCAGACGACAGCCCGGGGCCCATGATAAGCAGGGGAACACGAGAACTGCCCTCAAACATTGACATCTTGTAGTACTGCCGGTGCTCCATGGCCAGCTCTCCATGGTCAGCGGTGAAGATCACAGTAGTATTGTTAAGAAGGCCATTCTCTCTCAGAGCTGTAATCACCTGGCCTAGAGGGACAAAAAGACTGTGACTCACAAAGTGCATAAAAAGTCTGCTGGATGTGAATAAAATGGTGCGAAGCATTGAAATAACATAACATTGAATAACAACTGGCCACTCACCCAACATGGCATCTGTCTCAGCACACATGGCATAATAAAAGGCACGTATACTTTTGACCTCCTCTGCAGTGAAATGACCACTGCAGTTCTTAGTAAAGGTGGAGTAGTAGTCGACAGGATGCATGTCAGCCACAGGAAGCCATTTAGGAATAGAGATGAGATCATAGGACACCTGTGCCAGTGAAAAGGTTTCAGAATTGAATGTGGTGCTATTACAAAAATGCAATATGATGTTTCAACAACATAGAATAAGAATATGTGCAACTGAGCGCAAACCCCTGCCTTTTTGAGCCAGTATGGTGAGGTACGGAAGGTTGAGCCACCTGCAGTCGGTCCCAGCGAGTCTGTTTTATAGGTGTGGGGCAAATTTAGGCCCAAATACAGAGCAAAGGGCTGGTGTGGGAACGCGGCTCTCTGTTGGATCCACTGGGTAGCGACGTTTGTGTTCTTCCAGTCTATTTGGTTGATCCTCACTGTCGACTCGTTCCCAACAAGCTGTGTAACAGGACGGCCCTCTTGGCTCAGGAGGAACTGAACGTCTCTCGTCCAGGCCTCCACACGATTGCTGCAACAATGGCACAGACAAATTAAAGCGAATTCCTGCATGAAATAATTGAGGTGTGGAAAGAAACAGGTTGACAGGCATCCAAAAATGATGATGCACACTGTTATGGGAAATAAGTACGCAGACAGTCTGTTACTGCTTATTACTCATTCTGCACATGGTTATGAGAGCTTATGTGGAAGTGCACTATCTATCTATCTATCTATCTATCTATCTATCTATCTATCTATCTATCTATCTATCTATCTATCTATTCAGCATACAGGCTCGTCTATCTTGTTCACACACCTGACAGAGTGACCACCTGAGGAATAGTCCAGCTTGCCTATCATCTTGGTATGATATCCATTCTCCTCCAGGAAATCCATCCATGTTGTCGTATTAGCATCCAGGCACTTGTAGTTGTTCCATGACTGAGTGAGGTGAACAAACTGGCCACTCCACATTGCTGAGACCAAAGATACAAAACAATAAAGTACGCCAATGAAAGTAGTTGGAATATCAACATGTGTAAGTAAAAAACACGAAATCTCTTACCTGCTCTTGACGGGCAGCAGATGGGCGAGTTTGTGTAAGTATTAAGGAAAGTGGTGCCAAGCTCCCTCATGTACTGAATATACGGTAGCTGCACCACTTTGTTGCCATTATCAAAGGTTAACCTTCCATCCTCCAGAAAAAGAGTGAAACAGATATTATAATGTTGAACCACAATGGCCCATTAAGCAAAGATCAAACTTCAAAAACTCAAATAACTGTAGTTTATACTTGTGAAGTGACTACATGTAATAAACATACAATGGCAGTGAAAATAGTTACTTACTTACTTACTTTTACTGACTTAAGCAAAACTCAGAACTGAAGTGCTACTTACAAATGCATCACACATCACCATAACTATGTTGGGTCTTGTTCCATTTTCACAGAAGCTTGGACCATAGAGACGAAACAGAAGAATCAAAGCAAAAAAGAAATTCATGCCAGAGTTTCAGACGGAACAAATCCGGCGATTTGCTGTGATGTTGATTTCATCGGACAAACATTCTCATCGTCTCCTCTCGTTCGTCCCGATCATCAGCTGGACTGGTTGGGATTGAATATCCGTTTTACGTTTCAAAATAAGAGATTTTCTATCAATTAATTAGTACTAAGTCTATCAAATGCAAAATTATTAATTTACGATGGGGAAGAAAACAATTAGTATAAACAAATCAAAGCAAAAATATTAATAGTACTCATTTGACATAAACTGCATTTTGAAGGCAAAAGAAATTGCGGTATAGGTGTTTAAAATAAAAATAAAGGTGAACTTAAAGACTAAAATTGGGATGAGAATAGATTGATAATTTACGAACAAAGTGAGTAAACATCCACAAGCAGATTTTCGATGTAATAATGCACGAGAAACACTAGAGAGCAGCACCAATCTTTAAAAGTACTAACAAGCTCAGGCTGCGCTGCAAAACTCGCTATAATATTATATCAGCATCAAAAATATATATCAATTTGGCACAATATTTGCCAAGAACACAATATTTTGTCCTTTAATGTTAGATGATTGCATAATAAATGAATAGTCCAAACACTTCAATCAAACAAACATTATCCACATTTCTTGCAGAGAATATTTATCGTAGTGATCACTACTGAGGTCTACGGTTTCCTTAAATTGTCACTTTTAAATTGCGTAAATAAATTGGTGTTTACCTTTGTGCCCTTGTGAGTGTTTAGCAATCAACAGGTGGGCGGGCTGTAACAGATTTACACACCAGGTGGCGCTCTGAACCTCTGAGCTGTCCTGCTGCGTTCAATGCATTGAAAAGCTCCACATCCTCCCATCCGCTTCAATGCATTTTCAACTTGATAGAAAGCACATTGGGCAGATTTACAGACTCTCCTGGAAGTGTTCTTATACTCTGTTGTCTTAATTTATAGTCCAAGTGCCTCCATGGCCCATCCCGTATGTATCTTGCAAAATGGAAGTCTCATATATTCTATTGATTGCACAATGATGAAGAGTTTGTTGTAAGCCAACATGTGTATGTGAGAGACCATATGGATGCAGTATATTTCAGACTGACTGAGTAAAGCCAAATGCTTTACACGCTTCCCATGAGTCTACAGCCAACGAGTCTGAGTAGATCTACAAATATATAATATTGTACATTCATGGGATTATCTCACTTGTTTCCAGGGCAAATCATGACACACAAAGAAATTCAAATCAAATACAGCACATCACTGCAAGCAATGAAATAAGTTGAAAGGTGTGCTTATATTTGTGATTTCGGGTGACAAAAAAAATTCACTGAATTACTATGAGGAGCATTTATTTTGCAGTCTACCAGCTGTGGGGCTGAACAGATGAATGTGCAGTCACATTTCATCCATTTGTCTTTATTTGTCTCCCTGAGGCTCCAGACTGACACAAAGGGTCAGTTGTGATGATGTTCTGTATTATCTCTATATCACGAAGTAGTAGTTGGAGGTATTGCACTTATTTTTAGTGCAAATCACAAACCTCCAGGAATGTGAGGTATCAACACATGACTGATTATTAAAGTTTGGAGGAGGTATTTTGATAATACAATCATTAATCAGCATGACATGCCATGATTATCATTTTATTATCTATTACTACATAATCAGTCTATCATTAAGAATTGAAAAGAGTGATCTCACTTCTAATGCAAATGATAAATAATATATATATATATATATAAAAATATATATAATGCACATTGTGGCTTTTTTTTTGACAGTAGGATGTTTGCGTATTTGGAATATAGCACCGCTCTCAACTACACGACATGATGAGATGATGAACATTTATTTTATCACAGCATATCAGCTGTTTGTGCAAACTTGTCATCTGGCTCAGGGCCTCACTACTCCCTCCCTTGTTCCAGACGGCGGGCAAAGAGGGAGGGGAGTGACGGCTTGCGCATGCGCACGAGGTTGTTTTTCACCCAGCCTGTAGTTTAAAGTGAGCTGATCTGCGGGGGTTTCCTTGTCTTTGACTGGAGACCATCAAGCAGGCGGACGATAACAGCATCCATTGCTGTTATTCAGCCTTGACACATCTCAATGAACTGCTGGCGAAGGAGTCACTGATCGTGCCTGCTGCTTTTTGCAGGGCAGAAACACTGATCAGTGTCTCTAAGCCTGCATCCATTTTTCTTATGAGATTATTTTTTCATAGACTTTTTTTTTTTTAATTTCTAGGTCGTTGTAGCCTATTTCCACCATGGTGCTAGGGAAGGTAAAGAGCTTCACAGTAAGCTATGACTGTCTCAATGACAGCAATGTCCCCGTCTTCTCAAGCGGGGACTGCGTCTCAGGGAGGGTGGTCATCGAAGTCACCGGAGAGATCCGCGTGAAATCTCTGAAGATCCACGCGAAAGGATTTGCAAAAGTTCGTTGGACTGAATCGCGAAATGCTGGATCCAACACTGCCTACACGCAAAACTACACAGAAGAAGTGGAATATCTCAATCACAAAGACATCTTGATTGGACATGAGAGAGGTAAGAGTCGCCCCATTCTGTCACAAGTTTAACATCGCTTGTGTGTGATGCCCTTTGTGCTGGCGGAGGACCAGGCTCACAGGGGGATGCTGCGGCTGGTGTGAGTGTCACCTGCAGTGGGAGATACAAAAGGAGAAGTGTTGGAAGAATTGAGTGTTAGGTTCGTTACGCTATGTTCGGCTAAATGTGGCGAGTTACAGGTTCGTCCTCACTTGTTTGTGTCAAGGTGGCTGAATGAATGACAGCAGCCATAGCGCAGCTCAGGCATCACTTTGTCGCTGTTTTTGAGGGGAAATTACGATTGCTGTCGTTTTTTTGACACGACGTAACGAACAAAAGATGTCTAGCGAAGGAGTTTGGCTTTTTGCGTCATTAATTAATGTAGCACGATATCACAAAGGCTGTTTCTTTGTAGCTTTTCTTAAGTTTCCACCCATTGTTCAAAGCGGTTCAATCCTGTTTCGAAAACTGGACCAGGGAGGGGAGGGACTAAGCTGACAGACCCCGCCTCCCCCTCCGCGTGATTGGCTGAGGTGCTCATGTGTGGTCAATGACATCATTCTCCTGCAGAGAGTGAGCAAATCTGCAACTTTTTTCTTCAAGAAAACACCTGCAAGATGATTTAACATAGAATGCGTAGATTGGAATTCAATGGATAGAATGACATGCATTAAGCTTCATCTTTGCAGTTTGCGTAGATTTTCAATCATCGTATTGACTTGCATTGTTGTTTTTGTAAATATTTATTCTGCAGGTAGATGCAATGTTGCATCGAGTTTTATTCTGAAGGCCACTGCAGCTTTGAGCTCTTGTGCAAAGGTCTGTTAGAGCCCTTGTTGAGCTCTGTTCTCTGAATTACTTGTGAGCATCTATTAACGTGGTCCTTCTTTGTTTGGCTGTAGCTCAGTAAAATGGTCTTACACCCATACATGGTCGAACCTGTTCTGGTCTACGCTACAGGGGTCTTTTATGAGAAGAATGCAGCAGCTGATCAGGATTGAAAGTCTGTACATTTACAGGAAATGGGTGGAAGTCAAATACACACGAAGTTGAACGCTCATTGGGCGAGTATGGGCTTTTCACTGAAATAGGACCAGTAGAACCTGTCTCTCCGTTTTTCGGTGAATGTGTGTACTGAGCCTCCTCTGTGTATGTCTGTACGGGGCTGGGTGATGTGTAGTACACTAGCATGGTGGCTGCTGTGGCGCACAGTGAATGCGTAATGAGCGCAGAGCGGCTGAGTGAAGCTGCTCGCACCGGTTTAGGCCGGTCTCCTCCTGCTCCAGTCTGACTGACAGCGCTGCACTTGTTTACCACACGGCTGCTCGGGTGTGTGCGTGTGTGTGAGGAGGGGGGAGTGCTGAGCTGGCAGGAGCGCACCACAACTGTCGGCCCAAGCTTGTCCGATCACACTAATACACGAAAATACATTCAGATTAAAGCATTTAGTGATCAGTTTCATGATGCTCACTGCCCCGAATAAGTGCAAAGATCCGTTATTTCCGTGTATAAGAGGAAACGCCGCGGTTCTTGTGTACGTGTCACATTCACCTCTAGGTTGGGTTCTCTTTTTTATTTTACGTTTTATTTCCAGTTAGTTTGTTCGATCCCCATCATATTAAGTGCGTTTCCCGTTTTCCAGTGAGCTTGTGATGGCAGGTCCTGTCTCTGGGGTGTCATTCTTTGTTCCTACACAAAGCAGATGGTTTTGTCTTCACTTTACTCTTAACTTCTCAAGTGCAAATCTCTCAATACATTTCATTTCACACAGACAGACATAATAGTAAATTCCATCTATTCTCTTTTGTCTCCCCCACCCTGTGTTTTTGGTATGACTTTCAGATGTCTGCGTAGAGCATTTTGCCCAGGTATGGTATACATGTGTTTGGAATATTGTCCTCCTTGTCTTTCAGACGATGACAACTCTGAGGAAGGACTCACCACTATCCATTCAGGAAGACATGAGTATGCATTCAGCCTCGAGCTTCCACAGACGTGAGTATCTTCATCTTCTCCCTCAGTGTGCCCTCAGTCTGTGCGCATTCAACTGTGAGCATACAGCAGATGTAAGTTCTCCCCTGACCTGCTTTGGCACTCATCCTCCCTTTTCTCTTCCTTCTCCTTCTTCTTCTTCTTCCTCGCAGACCTCTTGCTACCTCATTTGAAGGGAAGCATGGCAGTGTGCGTTACTGGGTAAAGGCAGAACTCCACAGGCCATGGCTCCTGCCCATGAAGACCAAGAAGGAATTCACAGTCTTTGAGCACATTGACATCAACACTCCATTATTGCTGGTGAGCTGCACCCTTTGTATGAGCGTCTGCTTCCTCATGCCAGCCATGTCAGTAATATGGCCTTCATAATCAATGTCTAATGCATTTCTTGTCTCTTCAGTCACCACAAGCAGGCACGAAAGACAAGACGCTTTGCTGTTGGTTCTGCACCTCAGGTCCTATTTCCCTAAGTGCCAAAATCGAAAGGAAGGGATACACCCCAGGTGAGATTCACTTACAGGAATCCTATTTCTTAATGGAAATCTCACACTTTGTATTCAACTACATTGACTAGCAATTAAATGGTTCATCAACTTCAAATGACCTTTATTCTACCATTTTCACCCCTTGTAGGAGAGTCGATCCAAATCTTTGCCGAGATAGAGAACTGCTCCTCCAGGATGGTGGTGCCAAAGGCAGCCATCTACCAGACTCAGACCTTCTATGCCAAAGGGAAGATGAAGGAGGTCAAGCAGCTAGTGGCCAACCTGCGGGGAGAGTCTCTGTCATCGGGTAAAACGGAGACCTGGAGTGGCAAGATGCTGAAGATCCCACCTGTCTCACCCTCCATCTTGGACTGCAGCATTATCCGAGTGGAGTACTCACTCATGGTGAGCATGGCTTTGTTTGTTAGCATCTATCTGGAGATAAAGGGTCCACATAGGCACAGTTGTTATTCACCTAGATTTGTTTGTTTTGAGTGGAGCTTCTTCTTACCCTCATCACCATTTCTGGGCACCATTGTCAGCACAGGATCTGTATTTCCTACTTAGTATCTCACCCAGTAAAGGACCTGACTGACTGAGCTAACATGTCATATGTAGGCCTGGGATTGAACCAGGTGTTATCTCCATTCACTGCTAAGAGCATTAGCCCAGAATATCTGTGTAACACTTGCCTGAAGGTGCTTCTGACCTCTTTACCTTGTGAACTAACTGGTAAAGCCAGACAGGCAGCAGCCTGATGACGCCTCAGCTTTGCATAAGCAAAAGTGCTCACGTCACTGAGCTCAGCTGCAGAGCCCTGTATTTAGCCTCAGCCCAACTCACCTCATCTTATGTCCTCCTGTTGTCTCTTAATGTCTGTCTTCAGGTATATGTCGACATACCAGGGGCCATAAACCTGTCCCTCAACCTGCCCCTCGTCATCGGAACTATCCCTCTCCACCCATTCGGCTCACGTACCTCCAGTGTGAGCAGCCAGTGCAGCATGAGCTGGCTGGGCATGGGTCTGCCTGAGCGGCCTGAAGGTAGCTGAACGCGCGTGTGCACTTGCAGAGATGCAGAACATCTCATGGTCACGATGCAGAGTTATGGATCTGAATACTAACCAGTGGCTTGCTCTTATTCTGTAGCTCCTCCAAGCTATGCAGAAATCGCGACTGAAGAGCAGAGACAGAGCAGCCTGGATGTCCCAGCAGCCCGTGAAGAACTGGACGGACCCCTTTTTGCCTACATCCACGAGTTCCGTTTCCAGCCCCCTCCTCTGTATTCTGAGGTAGGTGCCATGTGTGTACATCAGAATGTACACTTTTGTGTTGGTCATCAGAGGAGGTTTGTCACACTGGTGACGTGGTTATGAGATCTCATGTGTTCTCTCTCATCTCTCCTCCAGATCGATCCCAACCCCGATCATGCCAGCCGCACAGAGGAGCGCAGGCTTGACGCCTGTCCATCTCGCTGAGCACGTTCCAAAAACTTCCCTGACCGACTCTGGGAACTGGAGGAACCTGCATGCAAGGCCCGGCTTTGTTTATTTTTCTCTGACAAGTGTTTGCACCACGTTGTCAGTTTGGAGAGAAAGCAAACAAAGTATCCATCCAACTTACAAGGACACGGACAAATAACCACGATGAGTTTGGTTGGACAAATCTCACCCCGATTTCCCTCAGACAGAAACAGGAAGCAGCTAATGTGGGCTATCGCTTCATTCCTGTGTCAGCCTGCTGAGGGGAAGGGGATATGTGCAGATCAACACATATTGGCTCTGTATGAAGAACCCCACTTGCGACGGCCACCCCGGTGATAGTATTGACGACTACAAGGAAAAGTGGCCGCGTCCCTGTCTGCCAAGCTCTTCTTTCGCCCTCCATTCTTCAGTTTCCTCGGCACATAGGGACATTGCCCTTCACTCAGAGGGCAGAACTAATCATGTCCAGACTTCACCCGAATCACTTCTAGAAATGGGACGAAGGGCGAAAACACGACGGCGACCACATCAATGTTCTAACCACCGTAGTCTGAATGAATGAACGCGCTCAGCAGTTCAGAGCAAAGACTAGCTTCCTCCTGCCTCATTTGGGATTTTGTTTTGCACAATTATTCTTTACTTGACTTGCGTGGCTCCGTTTCATGAGAATTGATGGAGAGAAGAAAAATCACTAGTAGTTTGGTTGCGGCCTCGAAAAGCTCCAAACTAAGAATACGAGACTGCAGGCTTCTTTTTCAGACTCTCTGATTCTCATAACTTTGAGCGACGCAGAGAACAGGATATCATTTTGACAGACTGAAAAAAAAAGACGAGAACAATGCACTGAATTTGTTGAAACTGTTCTTCTGATTTTTCCTTTTCTCCTTATGACAGTTTCCTTACTGACTTGTGATGACTAGACTGGACTTTTTACAGCTGCAGCACACGATCTCCACCTGGAAGCTCTTTGTAAGATGTTGCCTCCTCAGCTTCAGATCCAAGTGTGGCTTTGCTCTTCTTACGCGTTTTTTCCGCTCCGCTCTCGTTGTCTGCTCTATGTGTTCCGCTGCAAACATAGAATGCCTTTCAGCCAATTGTTTTCTTTTTTGTTGTTGTGTTGAGGTCGCTCTGTTTTTTAGACTAGGAGGGCTGCGGACCTGCGCTCACCAGGAAAAACAAATGAAAGTGGTGATGAATCGTTCAGGGATTTGACTCACCTGCAGCCCCTCTACTCTAAATGTCCGAGCTTACGTAACTGCCCAAAAAAAGCACTGTCTCAGGTGGTTTTCTCACTTGCCAAACGTTTGGAAAAAGAGAAAAAAAATGTTTTAGGTTTCTTTTAAATTGCACTGTTAGAGATAATGAAGATTTTATCTACCAAACCAAGAGAGAAACATACACAGAGGAGCAAGGCAGCTTTCCGAGATGAATGACATTCCCTTTTTTTGTCCCGCTGCACTTGCCCATTTTGTCCAACCAAACAGTTAGATTCCCCAGACCAGTGAAACCTGGATGCTTACACATAAAAAGAGAAGAAGAAGAAGCAAGAGCAGATGTGCTTCAGCTGTAAAGCAGCAAACCCGGTGCAAATTTAGAAGAATGAAAAGCCCGGGGCGGACGTTGCTGCACCTCTGTTCGTTCTGGCCTGAACAAGTAGTGGTAGGTTGACATGAGTAATACATTGGTTTCCTAACTCATTCAACACAAGAACCAGCTGGAACAGAGGTTTGGCACGCTCGGGGAAAAAAAGATAAGAAGCACTTTTTTTGATAAGAAAATGAGAAATAAAAACGTAGCATTCCGAGGTGAAGGTCTGGGGACAAAACCATTTGGTACTAACTTGGTTCTTAGTAGAGACGTGTTTGACTGGAGCAGCAGTGTGGTGCAGGACATGAATGCTTTGTTTAATCTTTTTAAGATTTGTGATGTTTTTTCTTTTTTTTAAGTTTACATTTTAAAACGTAGCTGAAACAAGTTTGCATTGTGTGCGCGCACGCTCGTACTGAGATCCGCTAGCGACTAAATATTCAGCTTCTGACATTAATCCACACACTGCAGTTTATTAAAGTGATCTTATCTCAGTGGCCTTGACACAGAAAAGACCTGATCGTGATTCTTTCATTTTTCAGCGTCAATGTTGATACAACCTTACTCTTGTTCTCCTTTTACGTTATTTGTAAGTCTGTATTTTAGTTCTGGATCTTTGTATTTGTTTTTGTTGAAAAGGACAAAAAGGGAAGAGGAAAATGGTCCTTTTAAAAGCAAGTGTGTAAAGACATGATGGATCCCTCAGAAGCCCCTCTTGTTTCTATTGTTTTCCAATCCTGATGAGGGCTGACCCTTTCTTTTTTCAAATGTAATTTTGGGCATTGATTTAGCTAGCCTCCTCGTCAAATAAGCAACCTGATTGAGTTATTCTCCTCGGCCTCTCTGATCCCTCTCAGGCCCGGAGCATAACAGCTGTTGATCGGCACCCTTTCCCCGCTAGAATCGTTTAGCTAGCACAGGATAACTGAGATACTGCTTTCCCCAAGGTAATTCCATTTAGATACATTATTATTATTTCCAGTTCTTTGTTTGGGCTTTATCTTAGGGAAACAGAAACAAGCTACACTATAATGAATAAGCTTTTTTTGTTCGTTTCAGGTTTTTCGATTCCATTGTCCATTCGCTCGGGCCTCAGAGTAGTCCAGTGTCAAACTAAGCTAAACTCCTGACTTGTTTAAGGAACTAAAATGTTCAGACAAAAACAAACAGGGAGACGGGATCTAAAAAACATTTTAGAAACAAAGTGCAATATCACTCATTGAATTTTCTTCATTCTCCATTTATATGTCTGTTGATATGTTTGTTTGTTTTTGTTCTCTGTCTTTAGTTTTGTTCACCATGAGGATGTATAGATATTCCATGAATACAATATGTTCTGAATGATTTAACCTTTTGTCTAGTTCTTCCTTTTGATTTGAATAAACCTTTGTTCTGAATTACACTGGCCTGCTGTACCTTTTGTGTGTACACATATACAGAACATATCATACATTAATAATACATGAATCAATGTATCTTATGTGGACATATCTAACATTAATCTTAACATTGAGTAATCGGCAGCTGGTAAATGTTTAACAGAATTACAACAAAACATCTCTTTGGCTTGAAAACACATTATTTTCAAATGAATTGCAACAGATTAATGATTACCTTTTCTTTACTTTGACAGAAATCAAATCTACTTTATCTGGGTCATTTCAGCCTGACATTACAAGTACAACAGCGCTCCTAGTGGCTGTTTACAACTTACAGGTACATGTTGCATTTAGGTGAAAAATCATCATGCTGAGAGACAGACAATGTGTAGAGTATATGAATGTTTCCCTTCATGGCTACGGATACATATTTACTGCAAAACAGGGCGAAAAGGGAATCAGGGCCTGATTCCCTGATTCCCTTTTCGCCCTGTTTTGACTTTTCATGGCTCTTTAAATTCTGCTGAGGAGGTAATGTGCAGGGTCGAAGGTCACATCTAGGCAGGGCCAGATAGCTAAAGTGCTGGTGGACTTTATTATCCCAAATCATTCCAACTTTCCAGAGGCAAAGGTCAGGGGTCAACTCTGGAGAGGAGAATCCACTCTTACTTGCTTTATATCCCCAACATGAACTTTAACATTTCATGTCATGATTTCGAGTATATGTATTTCACCCAAACTCTTTTCTTAGATTTGAAATATACTACCACATTGGGAATGCAGGTTCAACCTCCACCTCAAATTGCCATCTTCGGTACCGTATCTGACTCCAATTTAACACTGGGCAAAAGGAAATGGTCATGTTCACCTCTCTGCCTGCTAGACGCCGCCTGCTTCTGCATTGGAAATCCCTCACTCCTCCCTCTATTTCACATATGGCTGAGGGATATGATGTTTTTTCTTAAACTCGAGAAAATCAAGTACAGTATGAGGGGACACAATGATAAGTTCTATCAGAGATGGCAACCATTTATTTCTTACTTCACAGATCTACAGGCTATGCCAGACCAATGACTGAAAACCTGAAAACCGGACAGTTTAAAAAAAAATATATATATATATATTATATCCCGGGTGGGCCGGGGGGGGGGGGTTGTGTGACTGCTGGGTTGGTGTTAGAAACATGTTGATTGAGTTATACTATGGGATAAGAGCATGCTGAAGTCCAGAACAGGAGGAAACAAGCAGTCTGACTAGAGACAGTCTTATGATTGACTCAGACAGTTTGCACCAAGATGTTTGCTGCTGATATTGATAACTTGTGATTTACTCAGGTAGTGTGTCCTGTTGATATTGTTAAACTGATCAAGACTGTGAGTGATAGGGACGAAGTCCTCTGGCAACCATGTATAAGATGATTTGAGCTATTGAAAATCAGTCAACCCAGACTGCAATGACCACACATTGTAACTGACTTGACTCTTGCTGCAGCAATAAATAAGTGTTCTGAAGTCTCCGTGCCTGAAGAAAAGAATTCTCGTGACAGTTGGGTCTCGGGCCTTTGGGTGGGATATCTTCTCTTTTTTTTCTCGTTTTTTTCTTCTCTTCTTTTCTTCACCACAATGCAATCTGTAGTTGTCTACACTGTTGTTTTGACATCATCCTAGAAACTGTACCTATGAGATCATCGCATCAACATCACTGATGTCATCCTGGACTCTGCGTCCACACTACTGTGCCATGTTGTCACAACCTTCAGCGGCTGTGGCTTCCTGATGTTTGCTGGTACTTCATATTGCCTATTTTGCCTCAGGGTGTAAGTTCTCCCTTCTCTCTCTCCCTCTGCCTCTAATAATTGGTTGTATAATAATAATTATACATCCTTCTTCCCTTTTCTCTTTCCCTCTCTCCTTTCCCCCCTCTTTCTGTATAAAAAACAATCTCCAAAATGTCCCATTACTGTAGGCGCTGTCATGTCAAATGCTTGCTTCAATAATGCTCGTAATGTAATAAAAAATATACAACAAAAAAAACAAATTTACTTATTAATTCATCTTAAACACTTCAGTCTTCATTGCACACATATCTAGAATTACAAACCCTCAAAAATCAAGTGTCATTTTCTTGTCAACCAAACCCATTAGGATATTTATTACAGAAATCACAAATTCAATGCAAAGTGGAGCAGCCAAAAAATGACCTCAGCCTCCGGGGGATTACCTGAAAAGTGAGTGAATTGTTTTTTATTGGCCTTGGACGGATATGGGGGATGAGTCATAGCTCCTCTCTCTAGGAACAGCCAGTGAAACCTGACACGGGTGGTACAAGCCTACTGGCACCGGGCGACCTACATCAAAACACATCACTTATTGATCTCTGCTGAATCATGCATGCACATGAACGGATACGCAGGCCTCCATGTTGCTGCTGTATATCTGACCACCTTTGCACAAACAAGCCTTTAATCTCTTGTATTGTATCACCAATACACGTTCTTCAAGCAAGCTGTTGCTGACCCTGGCATCTTTTCCATCATCATTTCTATTGTACACAGTTCTTTTCTCATATATACAAAAGAGGACTGGGCCACTACGGGAAAAAAATAGAGAGATTTTGAGAAGAAAGTTATAATATTTTGATGAAAGAAAGTCAGAAATTATAATATACTGAGGATTGTTTTATTGATATATCATGTATCTGGTGTAAGTATTTCTTTATCTGAGAAGCATTCAAGGATATTTATATACAACTTTTCTCTCAAAATATGATGAATGTATGCTATTATTCTTGAAATATCTCTTTGAACAGTGGCCCTAATACTCTGTCAAACAAATGTGCCATGTGTTCAGGGCTCTTCAGTGTAACTCTCATGTGGACTTGGCTTATATTTCCCATCAGTTACATCACAGTACAATCAGTCTGGTGAAAGTTCACCTACACACAACCTGTTTTATAATGTTCACCAGTTAACTTCATCAATTTCGTCTCATGTGGAATCGATTCTCCTATGACGTCAGCCCCAGTTTGTGCCAATTGACTGGTTGGGAGAAACACGCACGCCTGCATGAGTGAGATCAGCAAAGTCGATTGCTCCAGCATGAACATACTGCACTGTAGGTCAAGGTGAAAAATAGTGCACAGTGAATGATATGACTGTTATATTCTTAACTAAACTAACTAAAAACTAGTCAAACCTAAACTCAACAGCTACTGGAACAGCCTGTGCAACATCTCATCAGCTTGTGCAAATGACCATTTGTCCATTTGTGCCAGTGATGATTCAGCAGAACCTCACAGCTTTGACCAAGCACTTCAGCAAGCCTTTGTCCCTCTCCCTGCCCCCCCTTTAACATTTGTGGACCCAGGCCTTTGTGGGTGAATGACCCCTACAGATTGAAAAAAAGGTGGGGGGATTACTGAGAAACAGCACAGATTGGGGTGGCGAGTGTGAGAGTGTTGATTAGCAAGTGCTGACGCTACACAGGCCTCAGCTGTTTCCTCTCACTGGCTAATCCCACTACCCAGAAGCCCCTGTGATCCAGAGGTTCTCAGCAGCTTGATGTGACCAGGCATGTTCAGCGTGGATGGATGGAGACAGTTGGACTGAGGCTCCCTTGCCGGTTGCTTGCCAGTGCCACATCATCACTGTGTGATATAATAGAAACGCACACCCACATCCCTGTGCTAAAGCATGCAAGTGCAGCGAGCCCACACATTCCTCAAAACAATGAAGCAACTGGCACTACAGGGCTGAAAATATAAAGTTAGAGGAGATCAGTCGCAGCAGGTTCTCACTGCTGTTAACCTAGAGAACCAGAGAACAACGCTGCACTTGCATCAGTTGTTTGGCAGTTAAATTCCAAGCAGTAGACACATCCTGGTCGCCCAGTCTGACCTTTATAAGTGACGGCCTCATCGCTAAAATAATTGACAGACTTTGACTACTGTTGAGTTATAATTAACAGGTTCCTGTGTACGATTCACTGGGTTGTGTCAGATAGTCATTGTTCACGTCAGTCAGGGCCAAGCTGCAGTCACAACACAGACCAGATTGCTTCATAATTTAATCAATCAGTAAAGGTCTTCATTCATTTGTGCCTGTTTTCCCAAGGCTGCTCCCAAAACAACTTACACCCTGACTGTCAATCACCTCTCGTATCTCCATCTTCATCATCTCACCGTTGTATTTCAGCGAATCACTGTGATTCTCCATGTGATCCAAAAACCTAGACTGGTCCCGATGTGCCTAAAAACCTTTGGCAGTCCAACAGAAGCAGCTCTGTGGGCGAGCAGGCAGCAGGCAGCAAGGCGAGTCACGAACTCTTCATCTCAATCATCACCCCTTAGTTATCTATGCACACACACACACACACACACACACACACACACACACACACACACACACACACACACACACACACACACACACACACACACACACACACACACACACACAGGCTGTACCCAGCTCCCATCTCTCCTCAACACAGGTTTGTTTTGCACATTGTGCACAAAGGGATGCACAGTGACGGAGCTACAGGCTTTTCTTTCCAACTGCTTTTCTTCACCATCTTCCTCGGCCAGTTCACTCCGGTTTGAAGCACTTCTGCCTGAGCGCCGAGGCTGCTGCCTTTCAGTCACGTAAGGGCCGGCCTCCGAGCAGATGCGGAGCTATTTCTTCGACCTTGCTGGAGTTGTTTACTTCCGACTGAATACGCAGCATGGTTTTGTGTCAAGTATTGGCTGGACACAAAGAAGGATGTGGAGAGAAAGCATACTGTACATTCTGAGGATTCTGTTATCCTTAAGTGGCATGTTAGCCCTGTCAACACATGCACACACACACACACACAGTTTTTTCTTTACTGCAAAGCCCTTTTAAATCAATCTGAATACAGTACATGCATGTCGACAGCAGCTGCAGTAAAGCGCTGGAGACTAAATATGTTTCTCCTTATATGACAGAGTTCCCTTCTAATTTAAGTCCTCAGAGTCTTTCCTCAAGTTTGCCTCGATGCATATGGAAGTGGGAAGGGTAATTTTCAGTAGTGATGAGGTAATGCACTTGATAGATGGGTGCCGTATATTTAATGATGGAGGTGCTAATTGATAATCCTTTTAAATACCCTCAGTGGGGCTGTGAGTGCAGTTGTGGTGCGGCAGGTTTAGTACAGACAGGAACTTGATAGCGAGTTCATAGAGTGACACTGTGCTATGTTCCCATGCCAGGACTCCCATCACTGCCATACCGAAGCCCCAGCATGGTCAGCATTCCACTTCCAATAACACCCCCCCTACACACACACACACACTGGCATGTCTGCAACTGTTACACAGCACCAGAAGTTCAAGACCTTGCTGGCACTACCGCTGAGTGAAGTCCTGCGCAGTTTGCACCTCTTTTTACTCCCACTGGAGAGCCGGCGACGGCCAAAATAGAAGCGGTCAAAGGAGATCAGGTCACGTTCAAGGTGCTCAGTTTAAAACTGGACATCGTTTCCCTGGCCACGAGAAATAACAGCATAGCAGAAACACATCTTCAACTGTATATTCACTTCTCTTGAGGTATAATTTTGCCTCGGGTGAATGCAGCCGTGAAGCTGCAGGTACGATGAGCTCAGTGAAGAGTGCAGTGTGCTGCATCACACTCCACTTCACTCCCCTTCACATGCCACTCTCTGAGCCAGCAAAAGTAAACAGACTGTTTTTGTCAGACAGACTGGATTACAATCTTAAAAATCATATCACAGCCAGGAAATGATGAACAAGTCACCCAGAGTTCATCGCCTGACGGGACAAACTGCAGTTGGACACACGACTTCACTCTCTCACTCCTCCCCACTTTCCGTTGTTTGTGGTCTGCAGCATCTCAGTCTATCTTGCTTTCACCTTGGATAGTTTCCATCTTAGTTTTCACCCCCCCACTTGATATGTTTAAGGTTTAAGACAGAAGCTGCAGCTCCTTTGATGGTTATGGAACCATTACTGCGCCTCCACACACGCTAGTATTTCTTATCATAACTTTGTCAGGAAGACTGATGACTCCAGTGGATCTACACATGGCTTGAAGGAGGAAAACAAAGTCAAACTTACATTACTATCATGCCTCCATGTTCAAAATATACAGCACAACACAAAGTGCTGCAGTACGCAACTCATATTACTTTCCCCTCACCATGGTGGGTAATGTTCATACTCTGCTCTATTCTGAGAGCTAGTGGGGAGGAATAGGAGATGCTGCCATCTTCACTGGTGACACTCTACCTCTCCGGTTATGTCACAGAGGCCCGGCACTATTACAGGACTGGGACTGTATTGTAAACTCTCCCAAAAAGCCTACAAATGTCACTGTATAAATGGCAAAAAGGAGCCACTGTGGGAGAGTGAGTGTGCTTATTAAGTGTGTGGGTGTGTTAACTTTGATGCAACATTATGCTTTTAACCTTTTCTTTTAAGTCATGAGAGTAAAAAAGTTCTAATCTAAACTAAAAGGTTCAAACAAGCAACAACACACACAAGAACATAATGGAAACAGATGTAAATTCTAATTATACAATCCGAATTACAAACTGTACCAAGGTGCCAATCAGCAGCACTACCTGAGCACCATGACAACCTCTGGAGTAAACAAAGCCATGAACAGGCAACCTGCAGTGGCACAGAGGGACTTTTACATTTGCTGCTTACAGGGGAGAGAACAAATACTCACTGCACTAAATCAAGCAGCGATATGCAAGGTGAAACCTTTGAGGAGGTGGAGGAGGAGGAGGAGGAGGAGAAAAAGGAGGAGGGCAGGAGAAGCAAAAGGCGGGGAGGAGAAAAAGGAGGAGGAGTGCTGTTTTACCACCTACTTGTCTTATTTTACCTCCTGGTCCCCAGTGGAAGTAACTCAGTTTCCTTTTTTAGCCTTGGCTGACTCATAGCACAGCTCCCATACCTCCATCCTCTCTCTCTCTCTCTCTCTCTCTCTCTCTCTCTCTCTCTCTCTCTCTCTCTCTCTCGCTCTCATCTCAGATTCTCCTGAGTCACAGAGTCTTGACATTCTTGCGCTCACCCCTCTCTCCCTCTAACCCACTCAGTACGTCGTCTTTCTCGCCCCCTTCCTCTCTCTTGCCCCCCCTTCTCTCTCTCTCTTTCTCTGGAAAAACAACAGGTGTGTCGGGGCCTGCAGAGGGCCGTTCATCCGTCTGGTTGGCACAGTGCATCCTAGACGTCCCGTCACATCTCACCGTTATTCATCCCCTCTTGCCCTCAATGTGTCACCTCCCTCCCACACCATCACACACTGGCGTGCAATTAATTTCCCTGCACCAGTTCACGTTATTGCTAAAATCTGTACAACTGAGTGAAGCAACAAGTTAAGTTAAAGGTCATCCCAACGTCTCGTCAATAGCCTCGTCATTGCATGATATTGCGCAAACTCCTTTGAAAGATAAATCTTTCCCACAAGCCATTCTCAATTGATCTTGTCTGTTCTGCTACACAAACTGGTGTCATGTCCGTTTTCAGTCTGAAACCCTGACACGTCTTCTGAGCTAGTTTATGGTGGCGATGCTTGTCTGTAGCTAGAAAAGAGATGGAGGAAAAGTAGCTCGGCTCCTAGATGAACTCGTTCATTATGAAGTGTATTATTAGGGGAGATTAACTGCTCTGCACCTGTAAGGGAAATCATGGACTTTACATTTACATTTACATTTTCAACCACCTGCATTATAAGTGAGTTGAGGCCTCGGTGTGGTCCGAGTGCCACCTGCACTAAACCCTTTCACCCTCCGCCTGCCTGCCTGCCTGCCAGCCAGCTTCTCCCACTATCTCTGCACTTTCCACCTATGGCTCCGTTCCACTCGTCTAATCTCACACACTGACGCCAGCCACTCACCTCTCGGCAGGATGCACATTCTTTCCACTCAAATATATTCTGTCCTCCTCCATTTCACCCACACAGCACCAAGGATCACCTTCAGTTTCAAAAATAGCCTGATTAATTTCATTTTTGACAATCTCCCCCTCCTCCATGTAACTCTGCCTTTCTTTACGCTACTTTGCCCTCCTGCGTGACACACCATTAAGTACAATTAAACAACGGCCTAATGCGCAACTCTTCTGCCCTTTAACTTGATCTACACTCTTTCTATTGATTGTCTACAAGGCTAACGAGACATGTAGCATTCCAAAATACTTAAAATCTGCTTTGTGGGTCAACTGTTTGTTCTTTGTACACACTGGACGGTTTCTAGGCCATCACTGGTGTTATGCACACATAAGCTGCCACATCACATGCTCTTCCTTCTCTAACCCAGATCTCTGTGTGTAACGCCCTTATAGGTGATCGCCCACTGACTACCAAAATAGCATTGGTGGCCTTTTCCCTAGAGTAATATTGGGCAATACCACCTCAGAGACTAAGACACAAACCATTATTGTTTGTCTCACATCTCATAATAGTACTTCACTACAATCCAAACGCATGTGGTGGCTGTGACTGTACATGCTGCATTCAAAGGTCCGTATTAAATGCTTTGTCACTGGGTTTGACGCAGTGTGTGTTGTTTGTCATTCCTCATTTATATTTGTGTGGCTGGTCGTTCTGTTGCCGGGCTTTAAATTCTTCTTTATGGTGAGGGGAACTCATAAAAACATCTCTATGGCCTTGCTCAAAATAGGACTAGAACACTTGCTGTTGATCAGCCTAAATATGAGCTGACATTAAAAATGACCCTGCAGCTGCTTCATTGTAAAGAGATGACAAAACTCAAACGTGCAGACAGAGAAGCAGAGAATCCTTTCATCTGCAGCACATCGACACTGATTGTTCCAATACTATATCAGTCAAAACAATACAATAACACATGTAAGAAAACTATAGTTGCAACTCCTCCTTCATGACGCATCACGCTGTCACATCTTGCATAATGCGGCGCACTTGACAATAATGTCTCATCCTAAATTTGTAACCAGACTCCATCTCAAGTTGCAAGATTTTCCATTTGTCTGGTCTGAACTAAACATATCAGACAAGTACTCAAGGCTGTATTTGTTGCAGTTGGGATTCCTCCAGCTACACCAACATGTAAACAACATCATCGGTCACACCAGTTGGCGTGGCCTGTAACGAGAGTCCATCAGAATGGACAGGAATAGCCAGGTGGGTAAACAACAAGCACGCACACTCAGACACACACAATCACGTGCAAGCACACATGCATCAGTCTTCAGTCATCCAGTCTTGTGAGGTCAATCCATTTATTGCCTGGGGTCTTTCTAACCATGACTGTGACTGCTACATGACAAGCTCTTCTTCTTCTGACCTTGACTTTAGCCTGATTGCAACCATAGTCCTGTTGTTTTTACCCAAAAATGTCCCTGTCCCCGTTTAGGAGATGAGAAGGCAAACATAACATGACGCACACATCTACACAACATTATAAATCTTTGCTGCTGTTTATCTGATTGTCCCTTAGCAACACCGTTAGTTGTGTTCAAATTGTAATTTGATGAAAGCCGTTAAAGATGTTAATCATAACAAAGTGAGAGCTGCTGAAATGTTAATGGGATTTTTGAAAGCAGCAAGACAACAGAGAACATTACACAGCATCCTTACGCAACACATCATTTATAATCATGAGGTATTATTCCTCCTGTTGCAGCTACACAAAGGCGGGATCATACCTGTGTGTATGCAGTGCTGTGCTTCTCCTATACTCTCTTTATCTCTGACATCTGGATAATATGGAATATGGAGAGCAGAAGAGACGAGTGACTGATGTGAAACATTGTTTGTTTGACTAACTTTTAATTCTTTACTCAAAATCTCATTTTTTGTGACGCTCATTTCCTTCCTGGAATTCTTAATCTGATTAAATCCAGATTTTCCCTGCATCGTACCACTTCTTCTTCTCTTTTTTAACCTTTGACCTCTGTTCATTCTTCTCTCCTATCTCCTCTTCTGACTGATGAATCAGCATTGAGTCATGAGGCTCTACCGTCTCTCCTGAGGGGCTGTGGATAAGTGCTTCAGCTGACAGGGATCAGCCAAAAGGAAAGGAGTGGGTGGGCCACACCCACACGGGTGAGACACACGTTCACGCCCATATTCTTCTTCTTATTTCCTCTGTAGGTGATTTCAGGTTCCCTTATGGATTGACTGAAAAAAAGCACAAAGTGTTGTTTCTCACAAAGACCAAATAGCCCTTATCTCATCTCTTTGCTCTTTCTGTTCCATTTGATCCATTCTTTCCTGCAGCCTTTGAAAACCGTTGTCACTTCATTGGTTGATTTCCCACTCACTCACTCACTCACTCACTCAATCACTCACTCACTCACTCACACACACACACACACACACACACACACACACACACACACACACACACACACACACACACACACACACACAAAAGTCACTTAAGGACAAGGGCAGCCCGGTCCGGTCTGCTCCAGTCCTGTGACTCATTTTAATAATTTGTATCAGCTGCCCCAATGAAAAACAAACCAAGGGCCACTCTCATTTCATCTGTCTGAATCAGTGTTTGGCAGCCGAGCTCCTTTCCCTCCAAAAGAGACGCGCGGAAGCAATGAGTTACGTTCAACGTCATAGTTAGCTGAGCAGACAGGAAGGAATGCATGACACTTATCAGAGCAATCCTCCTCTGGCCCTCTCACTCTACACTCTGCTTCACATGTGTTACACTGGCTGTTTATTGTAGCTTTTCATAGTTTCACATTATTAATCTGCCATTGTTTTAAAGTGTTACTGAGAGCTATTGACGTATTTAAATAAGAGTGATCAAGGAAGGTTTGGCGTTATTTTCAGGCCCGTCTCAGGGTTTGCAGGACAGCAGAGCCTCAGGAAACCGGAAGGAGTCTGAAGTTATCTTTACTCTTGCAGAGAAGCTTTAGCTGTGAATGTCTGTGTCAGATATGCACCATTTCCTATGAGCCACAATTGTCCACAAAGACAGCAGGGAGTAGACATAGTGTGCATAGAAATGTATACAACCCCTCTGCTAACAGATGCTGGGGAAACAAAAAACACTGAATATGAAATATACATGACTGGACCAGTGAGAAGAACATCAACTAATAATGAACACAATTAAACAATGATCAATGAGGTAACGATCAATTAACATGATTCCTATTTGTTGAATCTCACATTGTTCAGTCTGTATTACTGATCAGTTACTGTATAGGTCGATCATTGCGAATGTAGAATCTTAATTTTATGTTGCCTGAACATTCGCATGGCAAAGTGTAATGACACTTAAAGCATTTTGTATATGGTTCCTTCCTTCCTGAGTCAATCAAGAGTTCACTTAAGGACAATTTATCCAGTTTATTAAATCAGGGAAAAAAGAGAATAATTTACAAGATCAAAGAGAATAAAAGAATAAAGTCAATTTTTAACCAAATGAATCATCTGTTTTTTTAATGACATTGTTGTATGCAGATGTCGGACTCTTGGAACATCGTGGGAATTGGAAAGAGAAAAGATGAAACGCAAAATGTTAAACTCTCACATTGAAGATTTGCTCATCAAAACAATGAATTGGGTCTCAGTCCGTCTGTCTTTGTCTTGTCTCTGTCTGTCTCTGTCTGTCTCCGTCTGTCTGTCTGTCTGTCTCCCTTCCTCTCTCTCTCTCGCCCTCTCTCCCCTCATAGTAACTCCATTGTTCACAGTTGGTCTGTCAGCCATCCAGCCTCCAACCCTGAGGTCCTGCACTGCGCTGGCTTTGACATTTCCTCATGTACACTAAACAATAACTGATATTGTTCCCGTATGCAGCTAGAACCTGAATTTGCCGGTTACTCCGCCTCATGTGGTGTTTCTACTGTTGTTGTTGGCGGTGCTGATGCAGAGGGATCGCTGGCTCAAACCAGTTAAATCTGGCTGAGCACACACACTCACAGAGGGACCACTGTGACACGATGACTGTGTGTCTCTCTGATGTATCACTTCCTCTGGTTTGGAAAGGTCTCCAGTCTCTCTGCTGAGGTTATCGCCACGTTCTCCCTGTATCGCTGCACTCCAGTAGCTCTCCGCATGTCCTTCCTCTCTGTCAGTTGTTGTTCTGTTCCTATCACATTCAGTGGTTTATTATCTGTTAGGTTGGCTTGTGACTGGCTGAGAAAACAGAGCTGCTGTGTGGTATCTGTCATTTAGATGCCAACATTTCCGCCTCGTTGGGCTTATAAGCAACTAGTTTACACAGTGTCATTGAGAGCGAACAAATTAAATAACTCAAACGAACTCAAAATAGCCAGATAAATACAGTGATATGGGTGGTTGGTATGTGACTTTTGAAAGCTACTATGATGATGAATCATAATGATACGTAAGAGCCAAAGGTGACAAAGATGATTAGTGTTTCATGGGGTCCATATCATTCTGAAATGTATAAATGTGACGCCATTGCTGTAACTGCTTAGATGACATCTCTTGTTAAAGTTTGTTCGATGACATCATTGCTGTTCATGTGACGACACCATTTTCATTTATCTAAGTCAGGCTTTAGAGCCTGATGGTGAGTTGTTGGCAACACTGGAATGCAACAGTTTTGTTAAGCACATAGAAATGTAGAGAGAACAGCTGGTTGTACCTTAGAGCTTAATGTTATTTTGTGTTTTTGAATTAAACATTTAAAGGAAGTTGCCTGGTCTTGCTGTATACAGTGTCAATACTATCAAAGAAGTGACCTATCAAGGCAAGACGTGCCACTACAACGAGAATTAAGATCAAGAGTCTCATGGAGCTGGCATTTCTGTGCTATCACAGTGCTGGTGATGGATGGTGTGTGTGATAAGCACAAACTGGTCTCAGCCGGCTAGAATGAGATGCAAGTCAGAGCGAGAGAAAGAGAGAGAGAGACTCAAGCAAGTGTCTGCTGGTGGTGTTGACAACACAGCTTGCAAATACCAGTCACATGTGCATGCATGTACTTGACCTACACTGTCCCACTGCCTGCAGCAAGATGGAAGCAAACAAATGACCTACAGTGAGATACAGTAAATACATTGCCAATGTAAAGCAAGCACTTTAGATTGATAACCTTTGATGGTACAAAACGTTGTCATAGAGACATGTCTACAGTCTTTGGCAACTTACACAAGCATTGCATTTCACTTCGCAGAATCTGTTCATAGAGTGGCAGCAATCTACTCTGTCCACTCTTAACATGCCAAAGATAGAAAGCAAAAAAACATTTAGAAGCCAAACTACAGACAATCCTTCTTGGCTTTTATTCAGTTACTAGCAGATCTCAGCCAGGTCATGGCTCTGGTCCATCCTGCTATCAGCTTCATTCAGTAACCCACTCACTTAAAAAAAACCCATCCTGCATTGATCTATGGCTTTCATTTCTATAGCTCAAGACATCCTGTTTGCCGCAGTGCTGCTGGCTCCACGCACACAAGGCCTCTCTTTTAATCTCCCTGACCTTTGGAGTCTGTGGACGGAAAGAGCCAAAAGGGCACGTTATCCGACCATGGTGTCAGCAGCTTCAAATAAAAACGGAGTAAATGTCGGACCCCTGAAAAATGATCGCCATCAAATGCCCTGCTGCCCACTGCGGCTCATCTATTTCAATTAATTAGTCATTGAGAGGTCGATGAAGCACTTCGAATGTGTGTGATATTATCTAATTCATCAACTGAGGAACCAGTTTGGATCGTTCATTGTTGGTACAGTGAACTTGCCTCTGGTGCATCTTTCTGCATTTTGTTTGATTTATTATCCCTATTCAAATAGACCAAAACATTTACATATGTGTCAAATACTCAACCCACTATTATATGTTCTCGTACCCTTCACCCCCATATTCCCATCCATTACAGGCCCAAAGACAGAAAGTTTATATCATGCTGCAATAGGCTTTGTGCTCATGCTCATGCTCACTAACACACACACATGCAGCTGCAAGTACAAATTTGCAATTTGCGATCCTCATCATGTTTCCTCTCGCAGATAAGTACGAAACATGCAGATGAATGAACAGAGAGATAGGCAGCATTATGCAAACACATCTACAAAGAGACACTTCTTTTTGCCTTCACTCTCACTCTACACATGTGCCACAGACCATCATTCTGTCCTCTATGCTGATTCTACCCAACTTTGCATACATGGAGGCATTAATGAAAGTCAATTCTGCTGACTCTGTGTTCCACTCTGCCTTTTGCTGGTGTGTTTTGTTACAGTGGGGAGCTAAAAGGAACATGGGGAATGTAGCTGCTGTAAGGGCCAATGAGCGCAAGAATCAGATTGCTAACCAGGAGTGCAAACCATCCATACATGCATTCAGATTGTTAGTTTTACATAACTGCAGGGAGAAGCTCAGGCTTTTTATTAGCATTAGGACCGTAACATCCTAAGAAATGGTTGCAACACAAAGTGGAACACAAATTATTTGTAAACAAGTTATCAATTATCCCACAGACGTCAGAAGGAGGCAGTGGCTCAGTGGGTAGTGCTTCCGCTTGGTAACCGGAGGGTCGCCGGTTCGAGCCCCTGCCGAGGTGCCCCTGAGCAAGGCACCGAACCCTCAATTGCTCCCCCCTCTGCGAAGGGTGGTAATGTAATGTAAGTCGCTTTGGATAAAAGCGTCTGCCAAATGATCGTAATGTAATGTAATGTAATGTAAAGGAGCAAATGGTTCATTAAATTAGACCTACATTGGTAAATTACTTTTACTAAGGCATGTTTACGTGAGACCGCCTGTGAATGAGACATACATGGCACGACACCAGGCAATATAGAGCACCAAATAAAAATAAAACCTAACCCACAGGTATTGTACCTTTATGTGCTCTGTTATTCTCTTGCCTCCCTCTCTTCACATTCGTCAGCACCTGACTCACCGTCTGGGTGTGTGGACTCTACAGATGAACACGATTGCCTCCAGGCATTGTGTGCAGAACTGGGTCAGTCTATTGTAGAGAGAGGGAAGGTGTCACACGCTCCCCTAAAAAGGTTCATAGTCACGCAAGCAGTGCAAATATTCAGAGCTCTATGAATTGAAGGGCAGGTTTCCTTACATGCGTAGAAAAGGCTGAGTACAAACAGACATGATCACATTTCAGAAATTCACAACAGATCTATTGAATGTAAAGGATGATGTAAGTAAAGGAGATACTGAGGTTTTTGTTTTTGTTAACTATAGCTGAATGTCATCGGAAGTACATGAATAAAGTGGTTGTTGCCTCTTATTTGGCGTGTAATTCAATTCCCACAGACTGTTTAGATTCTGTTTACAGTGAACTGAAGATGCCTCTATTTCCACAGTAACGTTATCCAGCAAGAGATCTAATAGCTACCTCACAGCTTGTTTATAGCATGCATAACCTTAGTTTGTTTTATAATCAATGGTTTCACCCCAATGTTGGTGCATATTTGAGAGAAACACTAATCTTCATTTATCAATCAGAACTTTTACGTCTTCTAACTCACCAGTGAACCAATGACACTTTGCTGTTTTCTTTCCATACAGTGATAATGCAACACAGTGGTAATGTGCACATTTGTGACATGGGAGACCTGTGAGGCTTGTCTGCCTTTAATCATAATACACAAAACAGGGCCACTTATGAATAAAAGAATTCAAGGAAAAGTAAAATTACAATGCTGTGTTTCAGCATCATTGCATGCCGTGTAAATCACCTACTCCACACTTGTTACATTGGTAGGGCCCCATTTTCCGCCCCACAGATCCACTTGTGACCACACACTTTAATCTGCAAAATAAGAAGGGAATACGTAATATTGAAGTAGAAGCAAACATGTACATTATCCAATCCCATGGTTTCATCACCTCGTCTCTGCATCTTCAATGTCTCTTCCTTTTTTCTAGTTTTGCGCAGACAAAACTGAATGTGTTGATTCATGAGGAGCTGAAAGTGCATAGTCATCAGAGAGAGAGAGAGAGAGAGAGAGAGAGAGAGAGAGAGAGAGAGAGAGAGAGAGAGAGAGAGATCATCCATAAAATAGGACAGATGGTGAAGCAGACTGAAGCAGACTGAAGTGTTGCCTGGTGTCTGCTGTCTTATCTGTGTCTGTCCCCTGGGCAGGAACAGATAGAGAGGGTACACAGCAGGGAGGGAACCAAGCACTTCGATACAAACATGTTTGCTACCCGCTTGGTGTCTTTGGGACTGAGCAACATCAAGCTACTGTATTTGCTGCGGCTGCTTAATGGCTTCCCCTTATGGTGAAGCTAGCTGATGAGATCATTTCACCACATTTATTGATGCTCGTCTCATCTGAAACTGTGTTAAGTGCTGGCCTAAAATTTGGTGTTAGCCTGTAAATTGATGCCTTATAAAATTGCCTATTTGAGATCCCGCACACAAGTTATTTGCCTTTTCTCAGAAAGAACTTTCCACCTTATGACTTTGTTTTACATTGAAATTGTACGTATTCCACCATTTCTGAATACAGCCTGCTCATTAAGGAAATGCATGTGACAGCAGCCTACTCTGATTGAGACGTGTAACTGCCTTAATAAGTCAATTAACAGTTGCATAATCTGTGTTGATTAGTGCCAATTTCATTTAGGTATATACATCAGGTTTTTAAAAAATGGAATTAATACCATGATCGTATTATAATCGAAGTTTTAGACTGCATGTAATTGTACTAACAGAGCATACCTCTGCCAAGGCCCAAAAGTCCTCTGATTTGTTTATTGTTTCAATATTAAGCCATAATCCAGAATCATTATCATAAAATCTAATGTATCAAAGATGAATCATGTAAATTCATCCTACATCCATCTTGCAAACATCACCTTTTTTGAGTCCAGACCACACAACAAATGTTGAAAATATGCTCAAACTTTTTTACTGTGCTGAATGATTACCATCAACACTATATGTTATAAATGCACCAACATAAAACTGAATCTGCCACATCTGGATCAGTGTGCATTAGAAATGCTTTATACCTGTTGATACACATGCTTCCATTTCACGTTTCATTAACATTGGACTCTTGGTTGCAGATCAATGGACAAAAATGTTGACAAATAGACGTTTTGTCTATTTGTCCATGATGGAGGTAAACATGCATGAAGTAAGCAGCAGATAAGCAGCAAGTACGCTTTTGTTTAGGCAGCAGGTTAACATCCAGCAGGTTAACTTAAGGTCAGACGAAGGAGTTTTGTTTTGCTGCTCATGTCTGGAATACATAGTTGTGTTGCACCATCCGTCATTAACAAAGATCAGATAATGCGGTGTGCACTGTGCAGGTAATTCAAAGACAACATAATGGAAATACATCACGCCTGATTGTGACTGTGATAGCAGGTTTTAATAATGCATGAAAATTGCTTGTTTTTCATCGCTTTTCTAAAAATGAGATAAATAATGAAACCAGGCCTGTTAGATTGTCATCTAGCCTTTCCAAAGGCCATTCCAGGGGAATAAACTCAGGATCTGCATTACGTGAGCTGTATTATGTTGGTTAACAGAATAGAGATTTCTTTGTAACCTTTACTTTGCTGCCCATTACAGCAGTGTCCCTGAGGAGCAAAGTGTGGGAGCCTGAATAGAGACATGATTGGTATGGGACTGGGTTGATCTCAAAGATTCCCATGAAACACCCGCAAACGCTTACATGAAAACAATAACAAGGTAAAAACTAGACCATAAAAGTCCCCTTTCACACGACCTGCATAGCTGCTGTAAAATGCACCTCTACCGTCATGCAGATTGGATCACATCTGTCAAGCACAGGTGACTGCATGCGATTACATCAGGGAGGCTTAATGCTTTGATAGTCATGCATCTTCTCTTTCATGCTCCCTCTTGCACATTTCATAGTTTTGCACTTCCCTGTACCAGCCTGCCTTTGTTCCACTCACCAAGTTCAGAAGCCGAGTTGATGGAAGACAGAGGTTAACAGCCGGTGCAAAGGTCAAGTAGACGGTGAATTCCATGAGATTTAAACCTCACGTCAGGAGTTAAATGGGGAATATTTGCTGTCCTCCCTCCTGCCCTTTCGTTGTGGAGCACAACAAATTTGAGCGTTTGCTTTGGAAACTGTATGAGATTAGAGTAAGTGAATGGGAACTAAATAGAAATGATCTTACTATAATTACCTCTCCAATGAATGGGAATGTAAAAATCAGCCTTTCACACTCCTCTGCTATAGTTTGTTTACATTTTCTCTCTCTCAGTAATCTGCTAATATCTGCAGCTGCATTGCTCTCTGCTGTAGTGCTTTTCTGTAGCGGGCAGCCGAGTGCTCCGCCCAGCCTCTGGAATCCCAGACAGCGTGGACGACCAAGTGAAATTCCCACGAGTGGCAGGTTTTTATTCACACACACCTGGTCCTGCAGTGTGACCCCACAGACACTCAGTAAGTCCACGTGCTGCATCACCAGCATTGGAGTTCAGTCCTCAGCAGCACAAATGGAATCAGCAAAGCAAAACATAAAACATATTGAGAATGTTTTATTATCAACTATGTTACACAGCTCCATCCCTAGCAGCGCCGCTCACACTGAGGGCACCTGTGGTTATGCCATTTCCTACATTTCTACAGAATAAAACTGAAAACAAAAAGCAATATATACATTCAAAAGAAACTCTGTCAAGGACTTAAAAAAAATTAATTTAGTAAAATATTTATGTATAGGTTCATATATATAAAAAAACAAATGTACAGTAAAAATGGTGACATTTCATGTCAAACAACTATATCAAAACATTTCTATTCCAAAAGGTTTTAGTGCAAAACATTTGAAATATAAAAATACTGCGTTGTCATTTGACTTCAGACGGGTTAGAGGTGTGTGTCCGCGATGGGGATCCGTCTCAGCTCAACAATTTGGGAGTTGGATACACTTCCTCCGTCTTGACTCCCATGGATGGATTCAGTATCACTCATAGTAAGGCCAGTCCCTGAAACACACACACACACACACACACACACACACACACACATTTCTAGTATTAATGTAATAATTCAAATGTTTATGCGTCACATTTCTTTCTTGGAATTCACCATATGACAGAAACAACATATTTCACGCAATTCAATGAGTACAACGAATCTACACAGCCGATCATGTGCAGCCATGATTATCAGTCACACTTGCCCTGTTAGTGCTAACACGCTTTCAAAAAGAGGAATCTATTTCATAATCCTGCTCTTATCACCTGACGCAGCTACAGTAAGTGATCAGTTATGGTGAAGTAAGAAGACCAGATGAGAATAGATTAGAGGAAGCGTTATATAGGGTGATAAAAAAAAATGTATATACTACAAAAAACAAAACAAAACCAGATCTGGGTATATCTGCTTGAGAAACAATTAAGTACAAACAACTAATCTGTTCTGCATGGGATAATATGGGGATATTGTTGGTAATTGATTGACAAGTCGATCAACTCTGGATCAAAGTGGAGATTCTGTATCAGTACAGTCGTAAAGTCTGGCCCTGCAACCACATGCAGCAAACAGAACCCATGTCTCTCCCAGGCTGAATCTTCCCTTTGACCTTCAGAGCGAGGCAGGCGACCGCACAAATCTTCTGAAGCAGCACTTCACTCTGTCAGGTATGTCAAAGCTCTGACTGACGGTGCTGAGCAAAAAGTAAAGGCTGAGGATTTACAGCCAGTTAATGATCATCCTTCTGCTGTGTGGTGTACAGTGTGTGTGTGTGTGTGTGTGTGTGTGTGTGTGTTAATGGTTCATTACTAAATGACGCATGAGACCCTCATTACAGGGCGAAGCACTGACCCTGTCATGTAGTGGCGTATTACGTAATTTTGATCAGTGAATTATATACGCTGCTCACTGAGCGTGTGGGTGAGTGGGTCCAGATCAAACAACTTTAGATAGTCAATGTGACATATGTGGAGGAAGAGAAGGTCAGAGGTCACAAGTGGAAGGTGTGAAGATGTGTGTGCTTCAGAAAATTGTTCCTCTGATCAGGGTCAGTGTGTTTTGCTGTAAGAACACGCACAGGATCCATAAAACAAAGTGGAGAAGAATCAAAGTTGTGCATTTAATTTATATCTTTGACTTTTTACACAGGAAAGAATCTAATGTTTTGTGAGGGCCATGCCAGGGAAATGTGAAGAGCCAACTGCTTTGACTTGATTAAAACTGGCATCCTTACCTATGGGCTGTACTGAACAATATGACTGATTACTTTAAAGTGCTGCGTTTGCACCAGTAAATTCCTCGGCTTATTTACATCAGCCAGCAGCCATTTAAGTTTGGGCGACCGGCTAACTGAGGACAGCAAGAAGAGGAAGAGGAAGAGGTTGCAACTAGAACTGTTTATTGTTTATGGGAATACAAAGAGATGTCACACTCACTCACTCACTCACTCACTCACTCACTCACCCACTCACCCACACACTCACTCACTCACTCACTCACTCACTCACTCACTCACTCACTCACACTCTGTTAGTCTGATTCACCGTGTCGCCACACACTAAGGGGTAAGATTTTATCTTCAACCAAGTTTTGATCTCACTGTAACTGTATCCTCTTAATCTTAATCTCTAACTTAATCCACCTTCATTAACACCACTAAATCTCTCACATTCACACCTGCCAGGAAGTTTTTTTAAATTGGCCATCTCCTTGTTTTTCGTGAACAGGTCTCCAGTGGCATTTCCCTGAGGCCTGTCTGCTTTGCAGGAGTCGATACATGACGCCTGCACAGTAAAGCTTCAATGTAGAGCTGACCCTTAAGGATGGAGCCCAAAAATTACATCTTTCTTTCCCAGACTATATCAAACCTGAGGCCTCTAAGTTTTTTCGACTTCTTAAAGTCCTTGAAAGTATACGATGAAAGAACTGGATGGTGAACATAATGCACAGTGGAGCACCTTTGATATACTATATATACTGTAACTCCTTTAATACCGGAATTATCAGAGTAAACTTTGAACTCTTGTAAATGACTGTAATTACCTGATGCAGTAAAAAAGGTAACTTCACAGATGATTCATGCCCTAATCTTAATCATGATCACATTAAGATTTACTGCTGCTGTAACTCCTCATGATTAAACAGGCGACACATCTTTACTTGTCAGCTGCTGAGGGATTCAATCAGCATGCTGCAACTGTCCTGCAAAACAGCCAAATGGACTAAAAAAAGCAGATGCAAGATCCTGAAGTGGAGCCTCAAATCATCAATAAATTCATGAATGAGTCGTTTCGGCATTTAGTCTTTACTGAATTATTTCTTATCGCAGCATGAATTTGTATAAAAATGAAGATGGGTCTCCTCATCCTCAGTGTGGAGGATGTGTTCATGGCCCCTGTAAACCATCTCAGGGCATTGTGCTTGAGCTTTAGACTTAATGAGGGGTTTTGATGGATTCTTTATAACTTGTTCAGCTGATGAGGATTTTAATCACCTTGGTTATTTGTAAGGTGCAGTGAAACCGACTGGTCTTCCTGGTCATGACTCACATTAACAGCTCAGAGTGAACTGTTGTTCCTCTTGGCTGCGGTCCAGCTGAGCCTGATTCTTATTCAGACAAAGTCAAGCCAAAGGGAGTCTGTGTGTGTGTGTGTGTGTGTGTGTGTGTGTGTGTGTGTGATGTATCAGTCAACAGTTTGGCTCTCATCTCATTAAACATTGATGTGATAGAGGAAGAATAGTTTCCATGGCAGCAGAGAGATTTAAGAGCTAGGGAGGAATGACTAAGCAGGCCGATGCTTATGGATGTACACTATGGAATAATCAAATTCAGGTTACTATCCCTCCTGTGTTGCTCTAAATATTGAGTATTTTCATGCAGATGTTGACTTTTAAGCTCATTGGAGGCAAATGTCTATTTATAATGTCATATAAAATATGCAAATGCTGTAACCTTGCACTTTAACTTTCTTGCACTATTATTGTTCACTCTTCTAAATTTTTAATGGTATTTTGTTGTTTCTCTACTTTGTGCTCAAACAATAAAGATTCATCTGTTTATCAATCTGAACTGTAGTCACCTGTGTGTGTAAATGATTACATGTGTGCGTTCATGAGCTTCTTACCTGTTTTTAAGGCAAATATAAGGTCGTCAAATTCCTGTGACTCCTCGTCTCCGGTGACCAGGTTGGTGTTGATGAAGCCTCCCTCGGGGCTGTACGTCCCCATCACAGGACTGGGCTTATACACACTGCTGGGCTGACTGCTGGGCCGCAGAGACGCTCGCTCCCAGTCCGCTGACACCTGACACACACACACACACACACACACACACACACACACACACACACACACACACACACACACAGTTAGGGTCAGGCAGAGGGCACGTTTGTCAAAGCACCCCAAAAAGGTTAAGGCAAACCAATGGGGTCACGGTGGGTTCACAGGGTGAGAGAGGGGTCACAGGGTTTTGGGTTTCATACTAAATCAGCCTGATATCATGGAGGCCAAAGCGGCAAGTGCAGCACTCCTTTAATCACAATCCTAGAAGTGTCGATTCTGGAAAAAAAGGCTGGGAGAAAAAGGAGAAGAAAAGGTTTTTTTTTTTTAACTGAGGTGGTTCGAAACTGGGTTGAGTCGCATATGAGGCTGTGAAAGAGGAATAGTGCTTCTAACAAATGACTGCTGGGGGTTGTCTTCATACCAAAGCAAATGCCTGAATATGTGTGTATTCCTCTTTCTATCGTGTTTTTCCCAGAAGGACCCGTGCGATCCATTATCCTCTCCTGTTTTCCAGGATGTTCATTTATTAGAAATGCTTCATCCGCCTGATATCTGAACATGTACGTGCATAAATACAAGTGCGTGTGTGTGCGTGTGTGTGCGTCTGTGTGTGTGTGTGTGTGTTCAACCAGTTTACATGGCAGTTACGAGTACAAAATGTCCCAGTGAGGTAAATTAATCCCCAGCAGGCACCTCAGATCTGTCGTATCTACTTAGCGTAAAGCCGGGGGGGCGACAGGAGAGGCAAACTTTTCAATATTATAGATTCCTATCCCATGTTTTAATTTGGGGCCAATTTCATTTTAATCTCTTGACCAATCCACTCTGCAAATCATCAATCACATAACACTCACGTTGTTCTTCTTAGCGGCCTTCTGTCTGCGCCGCCTTGGTCGCTCACTCACTCCCTTATTTTCTAACTGGCTTGTAGCCAAATCTCAGAAAGTGAGGAGTGTGCTCTCATGAATTAAACAAGATTACCGGATTCCATCGTTTGGAGAGAGAGAGAGAGAGCGAGAGAGAGAGAGAAAGAGAAAGAGAGAGAGAGAGAGAGAAAGGTGGAGGGGGTTGAGCCCAGGAGTAACAAAGTTAATCCTGCCCCCCTTTTTCTCTCTCTCTCTTTCCATCTCTCTATCCATCCATCCTCTCCTCCTCAACAGCTTGGCCCTTATACGGTATTCTCCTGGGGCCACGTTGCTGAGGAGACGAGTCAGTGCAGAAGTAGCGTGTGTGTGTGTGTGTGTGTGAATAATGTTTTTAGTGCGCGCTTTCATGAGCGTATCTAACCCCGAGCCTGAGGAGAAAGGTCACGAGGGGAGCTTACATGGGCGTTAGTGGGAGTGGTGGACGCTGGCCGTTTCCTCACGCAGAATTTTACACATAAGTTACATAATGAGAATCAGTGCAGAGCAAACATGAATGTTCCCTGTGGAGACGTGCTCAGCTGATGTGAGAAATGTGTGAAGAGGGCCAGGAATGGGCAAACAGAGCCCTGGGAATGAGGGCATGGGAGAAAGAGGAGAGGGAGAGAGAGTGAGAGAGAAGGGGAGCAGGGTGACGGAAGAGAGATGTTGTATCATCTGTGTTTGCTTGTACCTCCTCCATGGCGCTGATGAGGTTCTGGGTTGATTTGCTGATGTCGCCCCCCACCGTGATGGTTCCTCCGCCGGGGAAGGTGGAGTCGGGCCTGTCGTGGCCGTTCATCTCCACAGTGTAGCTGGCTTTGGCCGGCCAACACAGCTGGTTGTGCATGATGAAGTAAACAGCAAACACATACAAGCCCTGCAGGAGAACACAAGGAAAGAGTCAACACACGCAGAAATGACTTCCAGTTGTTTTCATCCTTTCCTGGTTGTTTACAATTCTGGTGAAATGAAGTTGTGTTTGTGTCAGATGTATGCACAGCAATGTAACCATGCAAAGGTCTCACATAGTTATAAGTTTTGTCAGCAGACTGGAACAAACTTTACTCAGAACAAGCAAGTCTTTCACAAACAAAAGAACTGGAATTAGCTGCATTCAACGCTCATTACATCGTCTTTGAGCTACAGCATGACATCATTGGCACTCTGTTTCCTCCGCTTCCTCGTCATTGGTCAAATGGCGGCGGGATGTGAATTACCCCACGACGCCAGGGCGCCAAATACCACGGGGGCGCCCCGTATTTCACAACACCCATCACTGGGCAATGACGGCGACCACAGACAGAAGAGATGCAGTGCACGCGGGTGTGAATGTGTGTGTCTGTGTATGGCACAGGACACACCTGCGCTCGCCTTGGTTTGAAATGGGTAATAATTCAACAGAGATAGTGAAAGACAGTAAAATAGATAAAACAATAACAGACCAAAAGTCACTTCTCTTGTCTGGTGGAGTAAAGTGCAGGCAATCATCGTTAACCTCGTACATACTTGAAAATAAACAGCATGGATGGTTACGATGGACATTATCAGAACATCAGCATGTGCAAAGTGTGTGTTTATAGGTGGACTGTAAAAAAAAAGAGAGAACATCCAGCAAACAGAGACACACGTCACAGGTCATCAGCTGAGAACTGTGTGTCTATACAGCACGTGGATATCTATCTGTGTGTGTGTGTGTGTGTGTGTGTGTGTGTGTATGTGTGTGTGTGTGTGTGTGTGTGTGAGGACCGGTAAGAACATTTTCCCAAAGTAAAAACCTGTATATTTAAAAGTGCATCGGCAAAAGCGGTCATTGAACATTTATGTGACTTAAAGGCTCAATTTGGTGTCAGTGAAAGTGTTCAGCCAAACAAGCATCCAGGTGTGTGTGTGCATGTCGGGGTGTGTATGTGGCTCCATCTCAGCAGAGCTGTGAGTGATTAGCACAGCTTTACTACCTTAGGCCTGTTATATAAGTGTTCCCTGGGCGGTGATCACTCTATAGAAACAGAGGAAGGATGGGATTGGAGAAGAAGAAGATAGCTGGAGGTAGGCCCAAAGAGTTAGAATGTGTGAGAGAGAGCGAGAGAGAGAGAGAGAGAGAGAGAGAGAGAGAGAGAGAGCGAGAGAGAGCGAGAGAGAGAGAGAGAGAGAAAGCGAGAGAGAGAGAGAAAGAGGTAGAGATAGAGAGAAAGAAAGAGAAAGAGAGCAAAGTGTACTAGCAGATCAAAAATAAAAAACTAGATTACATCTCTGAGCTCATAAAACCAAGCGCTCCTTTTCTCCATCAGCATCATGAATCAATATCACCCCAACATGCTTCCCATCCCTGCTAGTGTGTGTCTCTGTAAGAGAGAGAGAGTGTGTGTGTGTGTGTGTGTGTGTGTGTACATGCGTGGGCCATGGTCTTCTTCACTTTCATGATACACACATTTACTGTGGACTATTTATAGTCTGTGTGCAGAGGTTCAGCAGGGAAGCGGGGGTGGAATTGGACTGTAATGGGACGTGGTGCTGTTTGGCTGCTGTTGATTTTCCTGAGTGTGACGCTACAACCAGGCAGAGGGAGGAAGATGATGATGATGATGAAGCAGAGGTGCTGTTGTGATTTCATTATTGTCTTGTAATTCGGCCTGATGTGGCACAGATGTGGCTACGACGACCCAACAACCAAACACAAAAAGGGAGGACCAGGGCCAGAGGGGGATAGGGTCATATTTCTCATTATGGATGTGAGCAGTTTCACAGTTTTGTTTGATCACACAAACACACAGTGATACGGAGCAAAGGTCTCTTCCTACAAACACAAGCTTCAATAAGCAAACACTGATCTCTGCTTTGTGCCATAAACTCAGTTCAAACAGCTGTAACATCTGCTGCTGTGTAATGATCTTCAGTAATCAGCTGTGAGGAGTGAGTGAGTGAGTGTGTGTGTGTGTGTGTGTGTGTGTGTGTGTGTGTGTGTGTGTGTGTGTGTCATACAACCACATCAACAGCAACACCAAGACAATCATGGAAAATCCAACTCACGGAAAACTTGTGGTGTGAAAAACAGCAGCAACCGCAGAAATGAAACAACCTCAACCTCAGCAATGGAACTAAATGGAAAATCGGCGCATAAAAGAGCAAATTGTGGTTATAGTAGCGCCACCATCAGGTCGATTGACGCTTGGTGACCGTAAAGGCTTTGAATATCTACTTAGGCGCACACAGACATGGCCTGGATGGATGTGGAAAAATGTTGCATGGTTCAAAAAGTTACAGACCAAAATGTAAGGTGGTTATTAGGGCGCCACCAATAGGCCGACTGGTGGAACTATTGTATGACGTTGGCAGAAACAGGCAGCAGACAGCCACACCTGTCTCTTGTTCTTTCAGTATGTTTGTTTGCATTACACATCTAAAGGAGGTCACACGATTACACAAAATGTCCGCCTTCTTGCTGCAATCATTTCTCCCTCTCCAAGCTGAAAGAGTTAAGCTAGACTTCACTCTATGCGTCTTGCACACGCATCCACAACAAACGACGCATTAAAGGATTAAATTGTTGCCTGCAACATGGCAACAGCATCCCCATCAACACAGTCTCTCCTTCCTTCCTTTGTGAAAACTAGGTCAGATCAGTTTGTTTACAGCTAAGCAACGTCCCTGGATACAGTTTGCCTCTGTGCGTCTCTACCTGTCTCCTCCATTCACACAGACCCTTCATTATGTGGAGAACAAACCCTGGGGGGCTCCAGTTTGAGTCTTTCAGGCTTCAAGTTTGTGCCTTCATTGTTGATCCGGATTCTATCCAGAGTTTGGCCCATTCACAGCAGTTCCGAGTGGAAATCAATCGTTATGCTTTCTCAGAAAATACTGAGTTCGAAAAGTTGGACGCTTGTGGTCATGTTGTTGTCAAACTCTCACGGTCAAGGCCTGATTTGATGCAATGGGAGCCAGTCCAGTCCATTTAGCTGGACTCAGGCTTTTATGCTGCACTTCTCTACTCAGAGCCAGTCGATATGTGCGTTTTAATTATGTGTGTGCATGCAAGAGGGTATGTGTGAATATGTAGATGTGTGTGATGCAGGAGATATGGAGCGCAAAGGAAAGAGAGGCACAGATAACTAACCCAAAGACACATATGGGACACTACAAAAACAGCCAAAGGACTTAAAAGTCAAGTGATTAAGGTTGTTGATTGCTGTGTTGGTTGTACAATCACTCGGCTGAAGAAAAACAGAATCATGAAACAAATCAATCCCCTCGTGTAACCAATCACCTTACAGAGCTGTTTCATTGGTTGACTGAAGAAACTGACTACATGATGTCACTGAGTGGGACAAACTGGTCTGATAAAGAAGCGCTAAGTGCGACATCGTCTGTTGGCATTGACATCACTTCTCCTCATTAGTTGCTATACCAATAGGAGGAGTTTACTTTGGGGTGCGACTGTCGTCTTTGGCATGTAGATGCCACATATCACCATGGGTTACCACAGACCCTTATGACACACTTGACGGGCAGATGACGTCTGTGAGCCGATGACAGAAGATAGCAAATACATTTACAGATGAGCCTACAAAGGACCAAGCTTATTGTGCTAAATAGAGCCAGAGAGAGAGGAGGGGACACACACACATTCATCTCTGAAGCAGCATTAAGCTGCTACCTGACAGCTTAACATCTGTTAAGATTTCCTCCATCAATTCTGTCAGATTGTTCCGCAGCTGCTTTAGTTAAGTTAACTTCTCTTCATGTAAATAAAGAAATATAATAAATTCTACACTCACGAAAACAAATGTTCAAGTTAATACTGAAGCCTGATATTGTTGAGTCGCCATCATCTGTCACTCTGAGACCAGACAGCAGTGAAACTGTCTGGAGGCTTCCAGCTGTGAGGAGATATTTGGTGATAAAGTGATATTGTGTCTCATTAGTGTCCTCCTCTTATCTTCTATGACACACAAAGCACAAAACACAAGCAGAGCGCTGGCTGAAAGAAAGTACAGATAGAGTGATAACCCTGCCCCTCTCTCTCTCTCTCTCTCTCTCTCTCTCTCTCTCTCTCTCTCTCTCCATTTCTGGGGCACTCTAGTTGCTCAGCCCGGCCAAGACATCAAAGCTGGGCTTCAAAGTGGGCTGAAGTAGCCTTCATCACTCCCTCACCCTCTTCATCAACAAACAGGTGCACAGACTTGCTTGCACATACTTCACAGACCAGAAGCCGACAACATCAGTATTATTTATAGTAGCAACCAGACAGAGCTTAACATGACATGTAAGCACAACAAGAAACGAACACAGACAGACGTCGCTGATAAATACATTCAATTAGAGTACACTGAATGAAAAGTAAATTAAAGTTACAGTTTGCAACTTTTTGAAAACACTTGCTGAATTTTTTGCTTAAGGTTTGAGTGCAAAAAATACCACCAGCTACCACTAGGGGAGTCTAGTAAATGTGGATCAGGTAGACAATGGAATTTCCTCCGTGAAAGCACAAACTCCACTCTGACGTCCTCATAAAGATTGCTGCTTTAATACATAAGTGATGATGAACTCACCAGGAGGCAGTTGAAGATGACGTATAAGATGAGCATCCACAGGCTCCGGTAGCCCATATGGAGCCCCGCCCACAGCCAGACCAGAGAGATGAGCAGGAACAGGTAGAGCACCATGGGCACCTCTGGAAGACAAACACAACAAAGTCTATCATGCATCAACCTTGGATAAGGCCCAATTTAAAAACTAATAAAGGATAAATGGATTTTCTGGGTGTGTCCCTGTTTTAACTTTAAACCAAGACAGAAGTAAAAAGCCCTTTCTGCCCCAAAATAAGTTTAAAGAGTCCCATTGTGGCCCCTGAACCCACAACATGTGCTGAAGACCATGTGGACTGAAGCAGTGCACTGATTGGGGCCTAAATAAGGAGGCATTACAACACACACACACACACACACACACACACACTCACACACACACACACACACACACACACACACACACACACACACACACACACACACACACACACACACACACACCTTGTATGCCCGTAAGCGAGCACTCATGTAAGTCTGCATTTAGAGTGATAATCCCACTCAGGCCCACATATATTCAGCACTTGTGGCGGCCCTAATGTAGCCGTGTGCATGAAAAGCAATGACACGTCTTTAACAGCGTCTATGCACAAACATTTTGTTGTGAGAAACTGATATGCGACCCCGTTTGAGAACCGGCAGCTGTAATGTACACACACACAGCACGGACAAACACGCCATCCTTCCCATCAGTGTATGGCTGGTGTGTAAATATGGCTCGTCACCTAGAGACGGCACGTGCTGGGTTTACGTCTTAAGAAAGTCACGGCTGTTGTTATTATTTTGAAGGCACCCTTTTTGAAGGCACTTTTGAAGGTACATGTAAGGTGACACACACACACACACACACACACACACACACACACACACACACACACACACACACACACACACACACTCCGCCCTATAGACTGCATGAAGTGTTTCTGAGATAAGACCTGGACCACCAAGAGCTCTCTCTGCTCGTGCCCCTAAACCCAGACGTGTCACTGCGAACCCCACTTTCTCTCAGGGCTGAAACACTGCTGCCATGCTTTATATTCTTTATTTTCCTCATTAATAATTCACACTTTGAGTGCTTAAGGCGGAAACCTGCTGCTTCAAATCCAGACCACTGAGCCTCATCTGCAGAGGCTTAGCGAGGAAATGAATCAGGAGCAGACTGAGTCAATACCGTGCGATGGGGGGGTCTGAAAATAAAGCAGTTCATAATTACTAAGTAATAATGCTCATGGGAGCAGCTGTTTAGGACACATTGGTCTTGAATAAATCGGGCATCTACGTTCAATAGTTGGATTCAGATTCTGTGCCAAATGTTTCTGCCACTTTGAATGAAGCGTAATGAGGCCTCAATAGCTACTAATCACCAGGTTTTTGTGTTCCCACTTAAAAATGCTCTTAACTTAAGCACCTTAACTTGAACAGAATGACTGATTGATGAAGCGTGGAGTTCTTTAGGTGTGTTATGTTACTGAGGCTCTGCGTATGGAAGATTTGGCTGCTAAGGTGGCTGCCATTTGCTACTGCATCTTTCCATTAGTGTCACCTTGGTTGGTTGACAACACGACGTGATCACAACATCCAACACACACCCTACACACACACGCACACACTTCCTATATAACTAAACAGGCTCCTTAATACTATGCAATGAACGGTAATTCACGTCATACACAAATATTTCTAATGACCATGTGCAACAAAGTGGAATAAAGACTTTAAGTGGAATCAAATTCTACCCGAGAATGCTGTACGTGGGGATTTGATCCGTCCTGTTACGTGGACCAGCGAGTCCCCACAGAGAGTTAAGCAGCGCTGAGCTGCTAGTAGGTGATATGTAGGACAGGCTGTACAGTTCACTTCACAAGTAGGCTGGATACACAGGGCACGGGGCCCAGGTTTGCACTAGAAGACCTCACTTACAGGTGCCACTTCCACCACCCTGTCAGCCCCGCTCCCCTCCAGGCTTCGCCCATTAATAATCTCACACCGCTTTCCCTCCTTTCAGTCATGTTTCCTCCGGTTCATTTTCTTCTCTCTTTTGCCTCTAAATTTCCATTTCACTGTTATTTTCCTTGAAGTCTATTCAGCATCTCCCCCATTTTACCCTGCTTGTCAGTTATTCTATTTCCCCTGCCCCAGTATTCATTTTTCACACTGGGCTCTGAGCGTTTTCCCTGCTCCGGTCATTTTTCCTTGATTTTGTCGAATGTTTGCTTTGGGTCTCTAAATCTGTTTAATAAGCTCTTTCATCTGCTGCTTTTCTCCATCATCTCATACTTCCAGTCAGACCTCCCTCTGTCTCTCCCTCTTTCACACATCTGCCTGCTATTTCTCCTTCCCTGCTTTGATTTTTACTTTCCAGCCATGTAAGCACATTCCAGTCTGTGGACAGGATGGAGCTCCCACAGCACAAACAGGTTCTCAAAGCCCCATGGAAACAGCCTGACTGACTGGATGGACCACGTCATGCCACCACCATAAGCAGCAAAGCAAGCATAAACTTTTGATTTGTCACACAAATATGTGTGCTACATTTGTGTGCATGCAAGCGTTGTATGGGTGTGTATGCATTCTGAAATTCTTTGCATAAATATGGAAAAGAGTCTCAGCTCCTTGCAGGGCGCAAAGCAGGGCTGCGTGTAATGGTTATTTTTCTGTCATTGCAGAAACGAGAGGAAAACAAACACTTTAAGCCCCGAGATGGAGCGATTTGAAGTGTTTCTGCTCATTTTCCCCAGATGTATGGGACACCACTGTTGTCCATGGAGCACATTTGATCCGAGCGGCTTCCTGGTGTGACAAGACAAACTGAGAGGTCCAACCAAAACGAGCGGGCAGAAACTGAAGACGGTGCTGACATTACTGTAAGAGAGAGGTCAGCAGCTGTAATAACACCAGGGGCCTCGCAATGCACACACACACACACACACACACACACACACACACACACACACACACACACACACACGTAGCTGCCGTGTCTAGAAAAAACCAGGACCTTCGACACAGACACACATGGGACAGGAGGCCTAAGCACAAACTCCTATTGTGAGACAATAATCACACACACACACACACACACACACACACACACACACACACACACACACACACAACAAAACAAACACACAACTATAAAGCAGCAGGTTTGTATTGCTGTGAGTTAAGCATCACCTTTATATAAATATACAACTCTACCTTCAATCTGATTGAGCAGTAAAGGTGAAAAGTTATTACATCTGTGTGTGTGCAGTTATAAGTAGATTAAAATATAACTAATCAGCAGTTCACAAAGGAAGATAAGGTAACAACCCTCAATCACCTCACAGATAAACTACAACAACCCAATAAATATGAACTTTGACGGCACCAACTTTACATCTTTACTTTATGTGTCTCACTGCAGTATTGTCGTATTAAAACAAAACATAAATTCTCGAAAATTTCCATTTAAATCAATTGTTGTCTCTCACACACATTACAAATACATCGTCCTGCAACCAAACTCCACCTGTTTGCTTCCATTTGTTTATTTCTGCACTGCCGGCCGATCTGGTTTCAAAGTGCAAGAACAGGTCGAGCCATAAAAAATTAAAGATAGAACCATAACAGTCATTTATTCAACTCTGCTCTGTTGACAATCAAGTGTGCACTTACCCCTGTATCAAAAGAACATTGTGTCTTGCAAACACACCTTGTGGAGTCAGTTTGTGTGTGTTGGGCAGGGGGGGGGTTTAATGATGCACTTCTGAGGGAGCACTCTTGTTTTCAGTTGAAGTGAATATATTCGGGAAATGAAAGCACATCGTGTTTTGTTTTGTTTGAAAGACTCAAATTGGGCCTCAGCAAATTCCAAATGTTGCGTGTCTGCAGATACACACACACACACACACACACACACACACCGGCTCTCACGCTTGGTTTCACTGACGTCAGAGAGTACTGCTGTATCACGCACGGCCCTGTGAGTTTTATATGCAGGTCTCTCTCTCTCTCTCTCTCTCTCTCTCTCTCTCTCTCTCTCTCTCTCTCTCACACACACACAGTTCCCATATCTTATCAGTTGTTCACTGTAGTCAGGAATTTGAAAATGCTGACTATCAAGCTATTTGTTGCCATGATAACATCAGTTGTCTAATTCTGTACCAACGTCTCAGCTGGGTGGAGAAAACAAAGTCAATCAGAGGAACCTTCAGTCTGATCTCTGTAACCTCGAGCTCACGTGTGGGTGAGATTGCGTATTGCGAACACATCATGTCTGTACGGAAATGTATCCTGCCTTTGCTGCAGGTCTGAAATTAATCAGGAATGGTGTTTTATTTCTGCTTGCTGCCTTTAAATCAAGTGTGCCAACCTGCAGAGATGTCCTGGGAATGAGCACAGCCCTAATATGTGTTTAGAATAATAAACTACAGCAGGACTTTCCCTCCCATCTGTCTTATTCCACTCACACTCTGGACACGCTGAGGCAAAGTCGATACTTTGATGTACAACCCAATAACAAGTCGATGCCGCGCCAAAATAATGTTTGCCAACAGCAGAGAAAAATGAATGGAAACGAAATCGGGTTTAGTGTGTATGCATGTGTGTGTGTGTGTGTGTGTGTGTGTGTGTGTGTGTGTGTGTGTGAGTGTGTGTGTGTGTGTGTGTGTGTGTGTGTGTGTGTGTGAGTAGTCCATAGTGGCTTTGTGCAGTGTGGTTCACAGAAATCACTGTCGAATCAGCAAAATCAACCCGAACACACACAAGAAGGTTAAGCATTTTGATTCAATTTGGTAACCTGATGATGATCCTGAATACAGTTCCCAAACATTGAAGTTTTTGTCCATAAAAATGGACACAAAACTTCCAAAAGGCCTAATCAGCTGTCGAAACAACCAACACTGAAAAACAGGAAGTAAGTTCTAATCTGAAGGGAAGTATAGTGTGTGGCGTGTGTGTGTATAGGGTTCATTAAGAGAAAAGAGAAATGGAAGAAAAGAATAGAATTGGGAATAACCCTAACCCTTAAGTAAAATGTGAAACTGAAAAGAAATGCACAAACCTGATGGAAATCCTTAATGAGAAACTCTGCAGATGGATGAAACTGTTGTGTGTCTGCAATCAGTCTGCTACACAAACTGCAAGGTCACGAATCACACAACCAACAACAAAACAATCTCATCCAGCAAACACACAGTCACACAAAGACACAGATGAGAACATATACACCTATTCATAAAGGCACACAGACCTCAAGGGCACTCACACTGCTGCTTTGAATAGTGTGTGTGTGCTGTGCCAACACTCCCCCTGCCCCCTCTCCTGCCCAGGGTAAATAAAATGCTTTAGACGCCGCTGAGCCCTCTCCTTCTCCTCTCCTCCTCTCCTCCTCCTCTTCTCCTCCCCTCCAAACTCTTCTTCGGTCCTTTCATTACCCACACTCCCCTTCAGCCCAGCCCTGCAGAATCGCCTGCAGGTTCAGCCACCGTCTTGTGTCACCGTCTCATTCATAGACCAGCTGACACACACATACCTGCGGCCCTACAAAGCACCGTTTAGGCTTCCTGCACTCCCGCAGAGGACCACACACAGCGTGTGGCGGCAGAAACCGTGCCAGCCAGAGGACTGGCACTAATTCAGGCTTTGCTTTGTCATTGGAGGGCTTTTGGAGAGCTAAACCAGCTAAATCCTGCTGATTCCCACCAATGGCTGCAGATTAGAGCCATGACATGAAGGACACGGCGTGGGGGGCAGAGGCTGGGTTGGTGCAATCCTAAAGTGTTTTTCATACTGAATGTTGCTTTGATTTAGCTACAGAAGTAGATCATTTGATTAAAAAAGTTTGTGCACACACTCCCAATTACACGCTGTGACTATCACAGGGGTCGGTGGAGTGGACTTTGTAGTCGTAAAGTGTACAACAGACTTAATAAATGAAGGTAGAGCTTTGCTAGAAGTATGTATATTAAGCTCTTAAATGCTGCCAGAATATTTTGTACTTGGTTGCTGACAGACATTTTAATGAGAGTAACACTGTTCATTCCTTGTTACAGCAGGTTGTACTTGAATCTATTAGTTGCATGACATGCATGAAGGACAGCAAGAATACATGTAAGCAGTAAAAGTGTTTAAGAAGTTTTAAGAATTTAACCTTGAGGAGCAGGCCAGATCAAAATTCTAGTGCCTTGTTCAAGGGCACTGGCAGGAGTAATTAACGCACATGTTTTTGTTTTTATTCAATTGTGCGTAGATATTTGCGCCTCCCAAGGCCAATTTACACTTTCTGCGTAGCTGTGAAGATGAGTTAGGGTGAGCCTGACATAGATTTCATGACCGCGTACGTCAATGGCTGCCAGCTCAGGCCTTCATGGGGGACATCATTCAGTTTTTGTGACTGCACCGACCTCATGGATGCTCCCTGTGATCGCGTAAGAAGATCCATCACTTACTGTATATAACTTGTCTTTAAAAAAGCATGCAAAATGTGCGCAGGCTCCAAAGGAAGTCGTTGCCAGGCAGATGTTTGAAGGTAAGGAAAAAGCTGAAGTGAAAAAGTGCCGACGCAGCAGACACCAAAATGCACCAACATTCTCAGATTCATATCTGTGTAAAGGTGTGTGTGTGTGTGTGTGTGTGTGTGTGTGTGTGTGTATTGGCACCTGAGCTGTTGGTGCGTCCACGGTAAATGTCATCATAAGCTTTCCACTGCCCGGTGACCTGGTAAGCGTGGGTGAAGACAACCAACACGGCGACCAGACATATGAGGGGCACCAGCACGGCCGTGCACAGAGCGGCATAGATGTTTGGAATGAAACACCTGGAAGAGACAAACGGAGACATGAGGGGGAGGGTTTGTGCCTCTGTGGATGTAAACAGCAGGGTTAAGAGGGGAAATCACGCTAGACACAAGGATGTTAATAGTGAGGTCACAGTCAAGTCTCAGGTCCAGAAAAAAAGGAAGGTATCAAATACTTAAAAACTTTTATAAGCTTATACGTCCCTCCTTTAAAATCCTTTTCTTCAAGTTTCACAAACAGGCTCAGTGAGGTGAAACCTCTGACCCCGCGTGACTCACAGCACTCAACAGCAGCTTTTCACTTCGTAAATCTTCAAAACAACCAGGTCAGACCGGAGCTAGGGCGGGATAAGACCTCAGAGCAAAGACGCTTAAAAATGTGTTTTTCTATTTAAAATGTGAAAACAGGTTGAACAGAGGAAACATTATTCATTCATATAATAGAATGATGATGATATAATAGCAACCATATTTTGTTGAGTGGTTACGTGACTGGACTTAGGGTGTGTTTGGTTTTATGATCCTACACGAAAGCCAAGGGAGGAACTTGATATGCAATAAAATTCATCTGAAATGGGAAACTCGTTAATAATCAAACTAAATGATTAAACACATGGTATCGTTTCCTCTTTAAAGCCTATAATTATTTAAAACATACTACGAGATGCTATATTCTTTGTACTCCACTAATAGTGAGTAAAGTTCCACCATACTATTATAAAATAAAATAAAATAGAATAGAATAGAATAGAATAGAATAGAATAGAATAGAATAGAATAGAATAGAATAAAATAAAATAAAATAAAATAATATAAAAAAAAAAAAAAAAAAAATAGTGTTGAATTGCCTGTATAAAAATAATCAAGTTGTGGTGTAAATGAAATATTTCTGATACAATGAAACATTTCCTGGGTAATAGGAATCAAATCAAATCACTACAGGGCCAGGGTGTGTTCATGCAGATGCAGGTGAGAACTTTCCCAGCTTCTGTCCTGTCAGTTGTTTTGTCTCCTCATTAATGAAAAATATGTTTGTCTCCGGGAAAACCAACATGTTCAGATAAACCGCCTGACACACACTAACACTCATGTGACTCTGTGCTTTTCACAGGCCAAACT